>NW_027211824.1:0-176809 GCF_036971445.1 Narcine bancroftii | reverse complement strand
ATAAAACTTCTCACACATGAGTCTCTTTAAAACTGATGACACGACAAGCTTTATTTACAAGTCTGCAGAGTTGGACTCAACTGGTTTCTCACCAGTTAAGCCCCGATACATACAGTGCATTGATTTTTATACCTTTATTATTTGCCCTTCCCATTCTTATTAATACTGTTTTAATTGGTTAGTATTACAAAAACATTCTAAGTATAACTGCATTATTAATTATCACGTTCGTTACGTACGCTGTGAACTCTACATTCACTGAATTCTGTTTCTCACACTTCTTATCAATCCTTTGTCTCCTGCATGTCTCTCACTATGACCATGAAAAGATAGGTTTAAAAAAACATATTCAGCAGCTCCTTCTGTCCTTGACTGCTAGTAAACTCTCTGTCCGTTCTGGCTTCCCTGTTTATGATTAATCATCACATTTTAACTTAAGTCTTTTTAACCTAAATTTTCTATATCACAATCCACCCCTTTCTCTCTTTAAAATGTGTTCAATATATGTATAGATATGAATGGGGATTCTAAGCTAGGGAAGAGAAATGTTTTATGATACATTAATCTCACGCTGAAATAAAAGTCTTACAGGGTCTCCCATCCCCCCTGGTTGCATAGCTTGTTCGACCATGGAAATCACCAGGCTGCGTAGACAGGGAATAATACAGGGCAAAATAAGTAGGAGGAATAAAATACCTCCGATGACCCACAAGAAGGTACGCCACCAGGTTCCTCCAAACCATTTGTCCATCCAATTAAATTGTGGGAAAGGATGCCAGGTTTGAACCGGTACATGGGACAATGTACGAATATTATCAGCGATTTTACGAACGGCTTTTCCATTATCATCAATCTGTAAGCAGCAGTTAGTCAAATTAAGTTTGCCACATACACCTCCTTCCGTGGCTAGGAGATAGTCTAGGGCTAGACGGTTCTGATATATAGCAGAGCGCATTTGACCTTGCTGGGATGCAAGTAATTGCAGGGCTATAGCTGTTTGATTTGTAACAATTTCAAGCACTGCTTGTAAGCGAATTATGCGATTTAACATATATATAGGAGTACGATAACCCCAAGATCCATCTTGAGCCCATGTAGCGGGACCATAATATTGAATTATGCGCTCTGGAGGCCAATCATCTCTCCATTCTCCCAAATGTACCGTGGTAGAGCGGGGTTCACGATGTAATGTATCAAAGACCTTCACGCCTAATTTATGACCGTGATCGTGGGGTAGAAGGAAAAATTCTGGGCGGATTATTCCTAGGAAACAAGTTCCACTCCACTGTGAGGGAAGACGAGTATAAGCTTTATTACCACATACCCAGAATAATCCATTTGGGGATACTCCATACCCCCTTTCCCAAACTCTTTTAAGAACAGGATTTGATTGGTATGGTCCTGTGATGGTGGAAGTGGTACAATTCCAAAACTGAATACTGCTATTAGACAGGGGTAGGCAATTAGTTTTAAAAACAGTGGATAAGAACCAAGTCTGAGGTTTAGGAAACCAAGTGAAAACACCAGGCGAAATGCGAATCCATACAGCCTTGCAGGGACTTTCTCCTACTGGGTATTTGCCGGCTCGTGAGAGACAATAAAAACCAGAGGGGACGTTAGAGAGAGACCAGGTTTCTCTTGATCTCGTTCGGTTAGTTGTCCAAATACGGGAAATCATGGTCAATGAATTGAGAGGTTCTCCCCACCAAGGCCATTGTTCTGACATCCGTGGACCCCCGCAGACCCAACAATTGGTTACATTAAAAGTTCCTGCAATTTTAGTTGCCAGATCTACAAAAAGGTTATCTCCCCCAATTGCATTACCGAAACTTACATGGTTATTTGGATGGACTCGAACTAAGTCCGGCTGTCTTAAAGGGACAGGCAATCTCGAGTGTGGAGTGTAACTTCTCATTGGAACAGTACGTTGGTGTATGCAAAACCAGAGTCCATCAGGGCATGGTGGGCTTGAGTCACCTTTCCAACCGTTAAGAGGGAAAGGAGTGGTATTAGGAATCTGTATATAATGACCCATATTATTTCCTTCTTTTTCCACACAAGGGGTATATGGATGTTGGGTGGTATTTTCTGCCCAGCATTTCTCAGGAACTGAGGTATGGGAAATGAAATTACCTTCCTTTCTTCCCCAAATGTGGTCCTGAAACAGGACCACTGTATCTCTGCATTTCTTACATTTCACACCTGATAAAGACATAGGCAAACTAAGAAAAATCAAAGAACATAACAATAACATTGTGAATTAAGTCTTTTTGCGAAATCGTAAGGTAAGAGGTTTTTCTCCAGGAATACAAGTCCAATCTGAGTTCGTATCAGGGTCCTGTGGCGCCTCTACAGGTCCCTTAAATCTGGATGCGTGTGTCCACCCCTTCTCTCTTGTTCGTGCTGCAGCTTCTGTAGTTAAGAGAACTTGGTATGGACCTTCCCACTGGGGCTGGAGTTTTTCAGTCTTCCAGGTCTTGATAAGAATCCAGTCTCCTGGTTCCACTTTGTGTAAAGAAAAGTCTAGAGGCGGTGTTTGTGCCAATAGTCCTCTCTTTCGTAAATCTGTAAGAGAGCGTGACAGTGCCTGTAAATAGTTCCTAACAAATATATCCCCTTCCCCCAAGGTGGGACACCCCTCAACTGTACTCCAGAAGGGAAGCCCAAACATCATTTCATAAGGGGACAGCCCTACATCTTTTCGTGGGGCAGTACGAATTCTCAATAAGGCTAGGGGCAGACACTTTATCCAAGGCATTTTAGTTTCCACCATTAACTTTGTCAATTGGATTTTTAGTGTTCCATTCATACGTTCGACCTTCCCTGAGCTTTGTGGATGCCAAGGGGTATGTAATTTCCAAGAGACCTGTAATGCATCACAAATCAATTGCTGGATTTTTGAAGAAAAATGTGGACCCCTGTCTGAGTCTATAGAATCCATTATACCATATCTGGGGATTATCTGCTCTAGGAGGAGGCGAGCTACTGTAGAGGCTGTAGTATTTATTGTTGGGAAGGCTTCTACCCATCGGGTAAAGTGATCTATTATCACCAACAGATATTTCCATCTTTGAACTTGAGGTAACTCTGTGAAGTCGATCTGGATACGTTGAAAAGGGCGTATGGCTAATGGTTGACCTCCCATGGTCCCTGTCCTCATTATCTTCTTATTAATTTTTGTGCATAGGTAACAATTTTGCACCTCTTGTTGGGCCAAGGTGTAGATTCCTTTACACACATATTCTCGAAGCACTGTGTCACATAAGGCTTGGGTGCCCCAGTGGCTCTGTTGATGCAGGTGTTTTAAAATATTGCGAGTTATTTCTTTATTTAGAACAATTCTTCCATCTGGTGTTTTTCCATGTTCCATCAGGTAACTGGCTTGCGCCCAGCTGATCCATGTTCTTTTCTTCCTTAGCAGTGAAAATGGGAGCTGTCTTTATGCCTTGCCTTATTGGGATTAAAGTCAGCAAACGGACTTCTTGTTGCATGGCTGCTCTTTTGGCTTCTTCATCAGCCAGTCTGTTTCCAATTGCTGTCGGGTTATCTCCCCTTTGATGGCTTGGTATGTAGACCACTGCTATTTCTTGGGGTAATGTTAAGGCTTCTAGAGTCAGAGTAATCATCTGTTCGTGTGCCATTTCCTTTCTTCTTGATGTAATTAGACCACGCTCCTTCCAGATCTTACCAAAGGTATGCACTACTCCGTATGCGTATTTGGAATCTGTGTAAATCGTTCCAATTTTCTTTGCCAGTATTCTGAGGGCTCTCTGCAAGGCATATAGTTCACAGGATTGTGATGACCAGCTTCCGGGTAGTCTCGTGGATTCTACTACTTTCCAAGTATTTCCTTCTATTATAGCATACCCATTTCTTCTCATTCCGTCAACACATCTGGCGGAGCCATCAATGTAGAATTCATATACTTCTCCCAGCGGAGTATCGCAAAGGTCTTCTCAGGTCTTGGTCTGAAGATCTGTCAACTCGACACAGTCATGCTCCACCTCTTTCTCTGTTTCACTGCCGTATAAAAATTGAGCTGGGTTGCAGCTATTAATTTTTGCAAACTGTAAATCTTCTCCAACCATTAAAATGGTTTCATACTTTAATATGCGAGAATCAGTCAGCCATCGATGGGCAGTTTGTGTTAATAAAACACTCACAGAATGGGAGGTGTACACAGTCATCTTTCCTCCAAAAGTACGTTTACGTGCTTCCTCTACCAACAGAGTAGCAGCCGCTACTCCCTGGATACACGTCGGCCATCCGCGAGACACTGGGTCCATCATTTTGGAAAGGAAAGCTACTGGGTGTCGCTGACCGCCTTTTTCCTGTGTTAAAACTCCCACAGCTGTTCCTTGGTTATGAGTGACAAATAGCTGGAAGGGCTGTTTTAAAGAGGGCAGAGTGAGCACTGGGGCTCGTGTTAGGCGATGTTTCAAGTCCTCGAACCATCCCTCCTCCTCCTGGGTCCATTTCAATGGATAGTCATTTTCATTTGTCAGTTTATCATACATAAACTTCACCAAAGCTGAGTAGTCCTCTATCCATAACCTACAGTATCCTAAGAGTCCCAGGAATTGTCTTATTTCCTTCTTATTACGGGGTAAAGGCATTCTAGTGATTCCCGCAATTCGTTCAGGGGTAATCCGTTTCTGTCCTTTACTTATCTGGTGTCCCAGATATATCACAGTTTTCTCAACAAACTGTAACTTGTTTCTGGACACTCGTAGACCCTTTTTCCCCAGATAATTCAAGAGTCTAATGGTCTCTCTCCTCATTTCTTGTTCCTTGGGTCCTGATAATAGTAAATCATCCACATACTGCATTAGTTGGGAATCATCAGATTGTGGATAGTCCATCAGGATTTGTTCTAGCATTTGTCCAAACAGGTTTGGAGATTCAGTGAACCCTTGGGGCAATACAGTCCACCGAAACTGTCTCCGTCGACCTGTCCATGGATTTTCCCATTCAAACGCAAACATATCTCTACTTTCCTCTTCTAACGGACAAGTCCAGAAGGCATCCTTTAAGTCGATAACACTAAACCACTCATGGTCTGGGGGAATCCGACTCATAATAGTATAGGGATTAGGCACCACTGGGTGGCGGGTCTGAACAATAGCATTCAAACTTCTTAGATCCTGAACTAGGCGATAGGATCCATCTGACTTTTTTACTGGGAGTATAGGGGTGTTATAAGGTGACATGCATTCTTCTAATAGTCCGTCTCGTATTAAAGTCTCAATTACCGGCTGTAGCCCTTTTCTCCTTTCCAAAGAAATAGGATACTGACGTTTCCTTACCGGCTGATGACCTGGTATTAATGTGACATGTAAAGGTGGGATGTCCAGACCTCCTCGATTTCCCTCCTTATACCAGACTCTCTCGTCAATCTGCCGTTCATCCTCTTCCTTTAAAGCGCAGAGGTGGACTCGCACTTCTCCGTCCACAGGGAGAGCACCCAAACCTAGGAGAGCCTGTAAGTCCCTTCCTAGGAGGTTAAATCCAGCCGAAGGTAATAACAAGAGGTCTTGTACCCCTTCTCTTTCTTCCAGTTTCACTGTTACTTGGGGAATTATTGATACCATTCTGGGAGCCCCTTCTATCCCAGAAATTGTCAAATTACTTTTTATAGGCTCAGTTCCGATTGGCAGTTATTACACTACTTCGTTCCGCTCCTGTGTCCACCATAAACACCACCTCTTCTCCCTTGGGACCAATTTTTAGTTTTACCAGGGGTTCCCTCTTATATTTGGTCCCTAACATTTGGAACCCCTGACACCCCTAATCTTCTTCCATAAGTTCGAGGGCACGCAATTCCCTCTTGTATCGGGGGCATTCCCTCTTAAAGTGTCCTTCCTCATTGCAGTAATAGCACTTAACGAACCTCCGGGGTCTTCCCTCTCTTGGATATTTTGGATTGTTTAGAGGAAGGTTTTGTTTTCTTTCCCCTCTGGATTCAGCATTCATCTGTCGGATAGTCTGTACCATAACCTTTGTCGCCTTCTTTTGATCTTCTTCTTCTCTCTGCACATATACTTTTTGTGCCTTTTTTAACAGTTCACTTAGGGGTTTTTCACTCCAGTCCTCCTCCTTTTCTAGTTTCTTTCTAATGTCTTGCCATGATTTGGAAACAAATTCAATTCGAATAAGCTGTTCACCCATTGGTGTACTAGGGTCCACACCAGCATACTGTTGGACATTCTTTCTCACCCTCTCCAAAAAATCAGTAGGGGACTCGTCTTTCCCCTGGTGGTTCCCAAATGCCTTGGTAAAATTGTGACCCTTTGGCACAGCCTCCCGTATCCCTTTAATTGTCCACTCTCTATATTGTCTCATACTTGCCAATCCCTCGGGTGTTCGTTTGTCCCACCTGGGTTCATTTAAGGGATATTTTTGTTCATGGGGTCTAGGGTCCCCAGGTTGTTCATATTCCCACATGAGGAGGGCAGCCCGTCGAATCATCTGCCTCTCCTGGGGTGAAAATAATGTTCCCATTATTGCCTGCATCTCTTCCCACGTATATGTGTTTGGTCCCAAGAATTGGTCAAGCTGTTCAGCCAGTCCTATAGGATCTTCCAATAACTTTTTCATTTCTTTCTTAAATCCCCGCACCTCTGTACTAGTTAGGGGAACATTCACATATCCTGTTCCCCCTCCCGGTCCTCCCATAGGAACTTCTCTCAGGGGATTTAGGTTTATTGAAAAGTTTGATGGTCCTGGACCAGTCTGGGATCTTGTCCAGGGTCGGTTTACCGGTGGAAGTTTAGGGTCCGACTCCCTTAATTCATCCTTTTTATCCCGGCCCCCTTCGGGGCAATCAGATTCATCACCTTTCCCCTCCGGTAATAAGCTTTCCTCGGGCGCAGTAGGCACCGGGGGAATATAAGGAGGGGGAAGGTTGTCCAGAGGTTCCCATTTCTTTTCTCCTGCCACTCTCAATTTAAAACATTCTGTTAAGGATCCTGGCCAGGGAACCCAACAAAATGCATATGCTGACTCTTCTTGATTCACCTTTGGTCTCGAATTTACATATATGTTTAATGCTTGTTTAACCCAATCCTCATCAGATCCAAATTTCGGCCACCAGACCGAGGAACCTTTAATAGGTTGTTTTGACCAAAGGAGACAATATTGGACCATCTTTTTCTTGTTTTTGTCCCGATATCTTTTACTATCCCAATTTTCAAACATTCTCCCCAAAGGGCTGTCAAGGGGTACTCCCAGGAATTGTCCTGAATTTTCAGACGAGCCCTTAGATTTTGATCCTCCCATTTTCCCACCTAGATCTGTTTATCGTTGCTGAGGACCCTCTCGCTCTGGACCCTACTCCCTTCCTCTCAGACGCCTCGTCGGAGGTGCTGTCCCTCCTTCGGTTACCGCTGAGGTTTTCCTGGGGTTGACCCCTCTCTTCTCGGCACTTCGTCGGAGGTGCTGTTCCTCCTTCGGTTACCGCCGAGGTTTCCCTGGGGTCTATCCTAGAGTCCCGCGACAGGGTCCTCACACAACGACAAAAGATCTATACTTAATCTATTCCGTTAGGTTTTTATCCAAACAGGTGTATCCCGTTACACCTGTTACCCAATCCCCACACCACAATCGTAAGTCGTCACTTACCGGTGTCTTCCCGGGGATTGAACCGTCACCCTTCTCCTCTCCGTCTTGTCGTGTCACCCTGTCCGGATACCACTCGCTCAAGCCGCCCGAAGCGACGAGCAAGGGACTAGGAGCCGCTGAATTCAGCGGGGTGCACCGCCTCCGATGTCCCTCTTCTCGCCTCCCCTCACCGCCGGAGTGTAGATCCCGGACGAGTCCCCATTTGTCAGAAATAAAACTTCTCACACATGAGTCTCTTTAAAACTGATGACACGACAAGCTTTATTTACAAGTCTGCAGAGTTGGACTCAACTGGTTTCTCACCAGTTAAGCCGCGATACATACAGTGCATTGATTTTTATACCTTTATTATTTGCCCTTCCCCTTCTTATTAATACTGTTTTAATTGGTTAGTATTATCACGTTCGTATAACTGCATTATTAATTATCACGTTCGTTACGTACGCTGTGAACTCTACATTCACTGAATTCTGTTTCTCACACTTCTTATCAATCCTTTGTCTCCTGCATGTCTCTCACTATGACCATGAAAAGATAGGTTTAAAAAAACATATTCAGCAGCTCCTTCTGTCCTTGACTGCTAGTAAACTCTCTGTCCGTTCTGGCTTCCCTGTTTATGATTAATCATCACATTTTAAATTAAGTCTTTTTAACCTAAATTTTCTATATCACACATTCCACACATCATGGTGAGTGTGCTGGATATCGGTGCGAAGGAAGAGACTTTCACCATTGACCACCTCAAACCAGCACATCAGGACATTAGCAAATTCAGCCCCCACGACCCAGATAAAGACGACCGAAAGCAGCGAACAGCGCTGGTTCTAGGAAGGTGGGGCATCATGCTAACTGGGATGCCACCCTGTACACAAGATGGCCGACGAATGTGGCAACTGTTCAGAGTCCACGGGGACCAACAACTTTCATACCAGGGGACAACGCGCACGGCAGGAATCAACAAAGAAGGGAACACTGAACAATTGGAGGCCGGCATGGATGTGACATCACTCCAGTCGACAGCAGCAGGGAGAGAATAGAAGCAGAGCAGCCAGTGTAATAAAGGAGTCTTTGACTTTGATTTTTTGGGCGTGTGTCCACCTTTCCACCCATCACAGTAGCGCGCACGCTCCAATTTCACATCGAATGGTCTTGCTCATCTTACATCGGGAGTCACGTGTACAGTTTCCTTACCTGAAGCATGAGAAGTGCACAAAGATCGTCAGATTTGTTTCTGGGGTGTTTTAAGCAGGTGATAGAAGGAAAGTTTGAATGTGGATCTCTTGGTCGTTGGTAAAAAGGGAGATGACCTTACAACATTATGAGAGGACACAGCAGCACGGATCGAGAGAGGATAATGCAAAGGAGCCGAACACCAAGTGTCACAATTTCCCAATAACCAATCAGCTGCTTAGACTTTAAGAAATGTCTTCAATGAAAATGTAATATCCTTGGAATTCTCTCCGCTTTTGAAGGTGCATTTGAAATTGGGATCCATGGACTTGTGATGAGTTTATTGCCGTACCCACTCGTAGAGGGATCATATACATTGAACTTAGATGTAGATACTTTGAAAAAAGTAGCAGACATTAAGTTGGAAGCGGTAATAAATATGAAGGAAAGATTGAGAATAAATAGTCTCCCTTGTAGTTGGGGTACAATGTATTGCTTGAGATCAGAGGAATCCTGGAGCCAGGACAAAGTGATCCTGTGTTTCCCAAGGATTTGATTGTTGTTGGATTAGTAAAAAGTGGAAGGGCCGAAGGGTCTTCTGATCCTTCGACTGCTTGATTTGTCTTCTGATGCTGATTGGGTTCACCTGTGTATTCGCTCGCTCGCTCGCTGATTGGTTGCTTCAGTTACGCGAGGCAACGGGTTGATTCGGTGAGGCCGTTATTTGATTGGACGCTGAAGTCGGGTTGGATTGATGGGCGGGTTCGCTGGTTGATTGGCTCTTGCTGTGAGGAGGCGGGACATTTGTGGCAGCGTCGTCTGCTCGGGGTCCGTCGTGTCGCCTCGGGCGCGAATGGGAGTAAGTTGGCGGAGGCGCCGGAACCTTCCACAGCCGCGCGGTCCAGGGAAAGCGGGCGACCCGCAGCCCACCGGGCCCCACCCGGGAGCGGCCGGTACCGGCGGGGTGTTTGGGTGGAGCCTAGGCGTCGGTGCGAGGCCTGATGCCGCCGACAGGGCGAGGCTGGAGGCCGCGGGGTTACTTGCAGCGGGAAGGGGCGGGGTCAGGTGATTGGCAAGTCTTGTTTGCGCATGCGTGGTGAGTTCGCGCATATGTTGCAGATACGCATGTGCCGATTGAGGGAGACGAAGCGAACCCTTTGCGCTAGCGGCAACTGACGACTGGCGCATGCGCACAGAAATTAAGATGGCTGCCCCCAGCTAATGGACCTTGAGTCACAAAGTCAATCCTGTGACTGTTCTCGTTTGTCAAATCATTTGATTTTAAAAATAGGCTCTAAGACTTCAGGTCTCCTCGCTCGGGGGCAATACCCCGACTTGCGACCATCGTGGACCCACCCTCCCCCCCCGACTCGACCATTGTGGGACCTTTGGACTAAACTCCTTTAATTAAAATAATAACTATTTATAAACTCCTACAAGACTTCAGGGCTCCTCGCACGGGGGCAAAACGCCGACTTGCGACCATTGTGGGGTCTGATTGATCCTTTGGACTCCATTATGGTCGCAGGACGGGGAGGACCTGTCGGGGTCATTGGGTCGCTGAGGAAGGGATGGAAAACCAATCCATTTTTTGCTTCCCAATGCTCATAGAATGTGTCTGATTCCATCCGTTTTTCCTGTTGTTGTATCACATTCTTCATAAAGTTAGATGTTATTTTTTAAATTGTGTCACCTGAACAATAATGCTCCAATCCTTCTGATCCTGACGTACCATGTGTTTAAAATGTAATGTTTCTCAGTTACTTGATCGAATGCCTTAAAAATATAGGGACTTTGGTGTTAAAAATACAGAGTAAAGATTTCACCAATCCTTTTGAATTTATGATCTCTGGGATTTCTGGTCATGTTTTCTATTTAGGTTGGTGTATCTTGCAGACCTGTTTGGTTGCAGCAAGTAAGAAGTTATCTATTTGTAGCATCCGCTGCGGCAGCGCTACCAAATAAAGAGACATCCAACCAAGGTGAGTGTAAAACAAAGACTGGCTTTTCTGGTTTAAATTTCCCACGTGTGCTCACTGGCCCACCCACTTCTGGTAACGTACCCCTGACTTCCAGCATCACTCTCCAGCTGGCTGGCCGCTACGCGGAAGTGAAGGGCATCTCAGCCCGCACATGGTGCAAGGCCCAGGCTCCTTCTCAGTGATAAAGGGGACTCTGTGCCATCTTGGACTGTCCAAGTGTTGCAGTTATTTGGCCTTTTTTGCTTGCCCAGTTGCCTAGTGCGCTACAATCTCAGCGTTGATAAGGGGGAAATTCTTTCAATGTTTTATTCACTTTTATTACAGAATTCTTCCTAGTATATCTGTGTAACATTGAAAATTATGGGTTTTCATGAACAGGGATCATGATTTTACTCATAATTTGGTGAGCCAATGGATAGGACAGTTTTTGCTAATGCCCCATGGGAAGCAAAATAAAAATGAAGTGACAAAATTAGGAAGGTTTGTTGACCCATCTTTTTAAGCAGGATGTCAGGATGATTTTCATCTTGCTTGCTGAATTAAAATGTGATTTGTCAGTTCTTAATGGCAGCTGCCATTATTGGCATTGCAAGGAGAGATGGGAAATGGGTCAGGTCCTTGGTGGTCCCAGTAATGCAACGTAGAAAGATGTCACGGGGCTGAATGTGGTTTAGGGAGGGAGAGGGTATTAATTTTTAGGAAAAGTATGTGGCCAGCCACCTATCAATATTTTTTTATCAAATAGAAATTCCTGCTGGTAGAGGCCATTTCCTACTTTGAACAGGCCCAATGTCATTATCCAAGCAGATATTGTTAAGAGCCCAAAGGATCCCAAAACCCAGCAGCAAGAGACATTCACCAAGACAAGTGGTTTTTAAAACAGAAGTTATTTTTAATCAAATTTAATCATGAAAATAGAATTAAACTTTATCCTAACTCTATACTTAACAATACTTAACAGTGCGGCTAACTCTATACTCTAACCTAACTCTATACTTAACAGTGCGGCTTTCGCGCAAACAGAGGAACTACTGACATGGTCTTTGCCCTCAGACAGCTCCAAGAAAAGTGCAGAGAACAAAACAAAGGACTCTACATCACCTTTGTTGACCTCACCAAAGCCTTCGACACCGTGAGCAGGAAAGGGCTTTGGCAAATACTAGAGCGCATCGGATGTCCCCCAAAGTTCCTCAACATGATTATCCAACTGCACGAAAACCAACATGGTCGGGTCAGATACAGCAATGAGCTCTCTGAACCCTTCTCCATTAACAATGGCGTGAAGCAAGGCTGTGTTCTCGCACCAACCCTCTTTTCAATCTTCTTCAGCATGATGCTGAACCAAGCCATGAAAGACCCCAACAATGAAGACGCTGTTTATATCCGGTACTGCACGGATGGCAGTCTCTTCAATCTGAGGCGCCTGCAAGCTCACACCAAGACACAAGAGAAACTTGTCCGTGAACTACTCTTTGCAGACGATGCCGCTTTAGTTGCCTATTCAGAGCCAGCTCTTCAGCGCTTGACGTCCTGCTTTGCGGAAACTACCAAAATGTTTGGCCTGGAAGTCAGCCTGAAGAAAACTGAGGTCCTCCATCAGCCAGCTCCCCACCATGATTACCAGCCCCCCCCACATCTCCATCGGGCACACAAAACTCAAAACGGTCAACCAGTTTACCTATCTCGGCTGCACCATTTCATCAGATGCAAGGATCGACAATGAGATAGACAATAGACTCGCCAAGGCAAATAGCGCCTTTGGAAGACTACACAAAAGAGTCTGGGAAAACAACCAACTGAAAGACCTCACAAAGATAAGTGTATACAGAGCCGTTGTCATACCCACACTCCTGTTCGGCTCCGAATCATGGGTCCTCTACCGGCACCACCTACGGCTCCTAGAACGCTTCCACCAGTGTTGTCTCCGCTCCATCCTCAACATCCATTGGAGCGCTTACATCCCTAACGTCGAAGTACTCGAGATGGCAGAGGTCGACAGCATCGAGTCCACGCTGCTGAAGATCCAGCTGCGCTGGATGGGTCACGTCTCCAGAATGGAGGACCATCGCCTTCCCAAGATCGTGTTATATGGCGAGCTCTCCACTGGCCACCGTGACAGAGGTGCACCAAAGAAAAGGTACAAGGACTGCCTAAAGAAATCTCTTGGTGCCTGCCACATTGACCACCGCCAGTGGGCTGATAACGCCTCAAACTGTGCATCTTGGCGCCTCACAGTTTGGCGGGCAGCAACCTCCTTTGAAGAAGACCGCAGAGCCCACCTCACTGACAAAAGGCAAAGGAGGAAAAACCCAACATCCAACCCCAACCAACCAATTTTCCCCTGCAACCGCTGCAATCGTGTCTGCCTGTCCCACATCGGACTTGTCAGCCACAAACGAGCCTGCAGCTGACGTGGACTTTTTACCCCCTCCATAAATCTTCGTCCGCGAAGCCAAGCCAAAAAGAATACTTAACAAACCCAAATTAACCCCTTTTTAATTCTAAGTGCACATATTTGTAATGTGTTTAAATTTAAGAAAAGTGATTTGGTTCACAGTTCAATCTTACTTCTCTTTCTTCCAAGTTCTCTGGATGCAGGCAATTCCGCTGTGCACAGAATGGAATGTGTATAAATTTCACCAGGATTTGGTGCTCGAAAGGTAAATGTTTACCGCTCAGGATAGTTCTTGTAGGGTTTTTAGAGAGAGGTGTGTTGTTCCAGGATTTCCACAACTTAGGTACCACCATTAGTCACCTCAATGTCTCACTGATGAACTTTGCCCCGTTAGGGTTTTCTAGATGGTAACTTATTTCTGCAAGCTACTACAGAGTTCCATTCCTCTTTTTCCAAACAACAGGAGTTCTTTCTTCTGCTTAACCTAGTGTTAGATAAACAAAACCTAGGAGTGAATTTCCTGTAAGCGGCCTGCAGAAAGGTACTTGCAGCCATCCTGGCTCCATTTCCAAACAATGGTCATTCATTTTATGACATCAGTTTGATTAACACCTACTTTTGAATGTGAATAACATTCTCCAGAGATCTTCAATAATTCTTCAGTCTTTCAAATAAGATGTTTTAAAATGTATGTGTGTGTATGTATGTAACCTACTCTAAATCTTACCAAAATCCCAAATATTACCAAATTCTCCAAATATATTTATCCATTACAATATCACGTAAGGAGCATTTAAGAGATTCTTAGACAGGCATATATGGGTGAATGAAAAACAGGGTTGTAGCGGATGCACAGCACAGTATTACAAACCACCACCATCAGTTCACAGACTTACCTGACACGTCGCGGGCTAACAGTGCTGGGTACCAAAGTACAGTGAGTGGATCAAATGAAGCCCCTGCCTAAAGGCATGGGGCACTAATGGCTCGTAGATTTAACCTGCTGGTCCTGTGGACCGGAAGGTGTTCACTAATATTCTCATTGACAGGCAGGGAATAAAAGGTCTGTGTATGTCTGCAATAAACCAGTCTTGAGTTGACTACCTTTGTATGTGTTTGCCTTTATTTAGCAGCATCTACCACAGTAGCCGCTACAGGGTTTTTTTTTTTGTTAGAAATATCTAGATCAACACAACATCGTGGGCCAAAGGGCTTGTACCGTTTTGTCATATTCTGCTATTGCTTGACTTTGAATATCTGTTGTAAGCTCTGTGAGACTTCAGTAATGTAGCAAATGTGCACAGCAACATTGCAGTCAGGAGTTTGTATCTCCTGGTTGACTTGAGCTTTTCTCTTTTTCACACAATGCTTTCTAGTTCTGGTCAGTAAGAAAAGAAATATTGTGCATGTTGAATATGTCATTATGTCTGAAAGTAACACTGGAAAAGAGTCAGTAACACCAAGGTAAATAGCATCCTTTAGTGGCTTGTGCAGTTTCCTGACGGGCACAAGTTATCACTCAGTGGCGACAGTGATGTGAAAATGTGGGTAAATTATTTTGTATATGATTTATACATGTTAAAATTAGCTGTTGTTTGTTCCAATTTCAGGTAGGAGTGGTTGCAAAGTGGGTAAGGATAGAAAATACTTGGGGATAAAAAACTGGGGCTTGCATTTGATGGTGTGAAAGTCAAAATGGAAACTCAGAATAAGGCTCATCTGATTTAGCAAGCCACTGGCTCTCATACATCCACCAGAAGTGAATCTAGAATTGAATTATGAGTCTTTTATGGTGGGTATCTTCAAAGTCTGTGGATTGCAAGACTAAATTAAGAGCCCTTTTGCCCCTGGCTGTGCTGAAAGATTGTTTTGTTTATTAACTAAATCTTTCTGAAAGGGAGAATAGTGTGAAGCGGCTTTCCAACTCGTTGGTGATGAATCTTGCAGTAAGATGTTTCAAATAATTATAGATTCCTAATTCCTCCCAGTCCTCGGGCATTTTCTCCTGCAATCTACATCAGTTACCACCATCCAGGGATTCTCATGAAGGGTAAGTTTCAAATTCACCTCCTCCAACCATGTCCGTGCCCTCTGTGGCAAGAAACCCAATCCAGAGTAAATGACAGATTGGCTGAGCGCCTCCACTTGGATCACAATGGCCATCTTGGCTCATGGTCACAAGATGTTTTAAGTTCCATTCCATTCCCACACTGACCTTTGTCTTCTGCCTCCTCCATTGTCTGGGTGAGGTCAAATACAAAGGAACCATCTCTTATTGAATTTGTGAATCGATGGTATGAATATGGAATTGTCCAAGTTCATGTAACCAGCCCACACCCCCCCAGGTTTTCTCTCTGTCCTGTTGATCCACTCAGTTCCCCTCATATTTTCCCTTCCAAACCAGATGACTTATAAATGTGGGCAGAGAAATTATAGATGGAGTTTAATCTGGACAAGTGTCTTGCACTTTGAGAAGAGTTGTAGTAGTGTTGCAATGAGGGATCTTGGGGTGCAAGCGCGAGCTCCTTGAAAGTGGCAACAAAAGTGTAGGGTGTTAAAGAAAGTATTCTTCATTGAGCAGGGCATGAAGTATAAACGTGGTTAGACCACATTTCAAGTGTTTTCTGCATTTCTAGTTGCTGCATGACAAAAAGAGTTTTTCAGGGGGTTGCTTGGGATAGAGCATTGGTTCTGGGGAGAGGTTGGACAAATTTGGATAGTTTTCTCTGGAACATTGGAAGCTGAGTGATGACCTGGTTGAAATTTATCCAATTATTGTAGTCCTGGAGAAGGTAGATTTCTTCTTCCCCCTCCCCTGTGGGAGATGTAAAAATACTACGATGCCTATATTGAACATGAGAGGGGAAAAGGAGAGAAGTGAGGCAGGTTTTTGCACAGTGCGGTGGGGGTCTGGCCCACGCTGCCAGGATAGTGGTGAAATCACCACGATTTAAGAGGCATTTGGTTGGTCACATGAACAAGAGGGAATAATGGGTGATGCGTATGGACCATGTGCTGACAGATGGGATTATGCTCTGTTGGGTGATGATTCATCTCTTTTCAAGGATTGTTGCCGATGGGCAATAAACTTTTCACAAAGGTCTATCTCCAATGAATGTATTTAGAACATTTCCATGAGTTAATTCCCTGTAGAAACACCAGTTTATCATTCAAGCTGTGGAGCCACAGCAATAATGCAAAGTAAAAGGCCATCAATACTGAATCCATTTTAATCAGCCTTCACCTTGTACAATGTTCAGTTGAGACAAGAAAATCAAAATGCAACTTTTATCATCAAGGAAAGATGAGTAATCCTCTGTACCACAGAATTATTGCTGAAAAAATATTTGGAAAATTTTGTGAATTCAGCTTCCAAACAGTTGATGAAGAGGAGCCACAACGAGATTTTTAAAAATTAAACCCAGAACATTTATTAGAAGATGTTTATCACAATAAACATGTTCAGGTTCAGTCATGATCGATTCTGGATTGGCATGTGGCAGTAATAAAAGGAATGCAGGATAGATATATTCCAAGGAAAAATAAATTAATGATTTGAATTGTGGTTTAAATGGTTTTGTGGCCAAATTTGCGGAGGTCACCAAGATAGGGGACAGAGTAGGAAATGTAGAAACCGTAAAGTTGCAGAAGGATATTGACAGATTAGGAAACTGGGCAAAATGATGGCAGATGAGATTTAACACCGAGAAATATACAGTTGTACATTTTGGCAGTGGAAATAAACAGGAAGCATACTATTTGGATGGGATGAAAATTCAGACCTTGGATGTGCAAAGGGACCTGGGTGTCCTTGTGCAAGGAAAACTAAAAGTTAATGACCAGGTGAAATTGGTCATGAAGAAAGCGAATGCTATGTTGGCATTCATTTCAAGATGAATAGTGTACAAGGGAAAAGTCATGTTAATGAGGCTCTATGGGGCACTGGTGAGACCTCATTTTGAGTACTGGGTGCAGTTTTGGGCCCCCTATCTGAGAAAGGATGTGATGTTGTTGGAGAGGGTGCAGAGGAGAATGATGAGGATGATTTCCAGAATACAAAATATAATGTACTAGGAGAGTTTGACAGCTCTTGGATTGTATTCATTGGGGTATCGGAAATTAAAAAAGAAAGCTCATGGAGATATTTTGTATTTTGAAAGGTTTAGATAGGGTGGATGCGGGTAAGATGTTTCCCTTGGTGGGTGAGTCGAGGACAAGAAAATTAGAGGTTATCCATCCAAAACAGAGATTGGGTTGAACTTCTTTCGCCAGAGTATCATGGAGCTGTGGAACTTATTGCCTCATACAGCAGTGGATGCCAGATCACTGGGAGTATTTAAACAAGAAATAGACAAGTATCTCGTTAGTGAGGACATGAAGGGATATGCGGAAAAGGCTGGAAATTGGAAGGAGTGCAGAGTAGCTCAGTGTGTATTTACGGAGCAGATTCGATGGGCCTGGTGGCCTGGTTCTGTTCTTTTGTCTTGGGATCTTGTTCTCATTTGAGAGTGATTATCGAAGGCAACTGAGAAAAATGGAAACAATTTGAGGCAATTGTTGGAGTAGGTTATTTGTTTGCCATCTCTATGTAAAACTCCAAAATTATCTGTCACTTTGGATCAGTGCTGGTCCCTCCAATCCCTGAGGAACATAGTCTTTCTAATATGTCATGTGTTCTTTCAGCTACAAATGATTCTCTTTTTCAAACATGGCCACAGGTTACTCGTGCTTCATTTCTGTCTTGCAATCTTTTTGGGTGGTTTTTCAGTTGTAAATGTGGAAAATTCCATTTTGGGAGTGGATTTCTTGTCACATTTTTCCGTGATTTATTTGAAAAAACGTTGTTGTGTGGACTGCAGCTCTTGAATGCAACTGAGCTGCATTTGTTGTCCTTCCAATGCCATCTGCTGCCTGACAAGCCTTCAACCTGATTCCTGCCCTTTCCAAGCCTTGCTCAAGTGTTTTCCTCGCCTCATGACCCCATCGTAATGGTGTACAGACATGCAATAAGCCACCATATAAAGGCAGGATCTGAGACGCAGGTCGTAATGCCCCCAGATTATCTTAAAATCGCAAGATTGGATTGGCAAGAGTTGGGTGTCGTCCACAGATCTGACAGCTGCTGGGCTTCACGGTTGCATATGGTTCTGAAAAATACTAGGGATTGGCGGCCTTGCAGAGATGATCGTCCCCTGAACAATTCCACCGTGCCTGACTGATACAATATTCCAAATTGACAAGACTTCTCAGCCAACCTCCACGGCAAATATGTATTTGCTAAAATAGATCTAGTACATGCTGGTTAAGTTGTAATTCCTTTACACATTACAACTGATATCATCAGTTGGAAAACCTCACTGAACCAATGCTCTGCACTATTAATACATCCACATCTGCAAATGTTTTCTGAAGATTTGAAAGTGCAATAGAGTTTATGAGTGGAAAACACCGCTGAACTCAACATTTGTCATGTGACAAATTCCATTTGAGTCTTCGGATGTCACGAAGACACCAGTGATGGTCCCGTTCGGCATCTTTGAGTTTCTGAGAATACCATTCGGTCTGTGGAATGCAGCTCAGACATTCCAGTGGTTCATGGACCACGAACTCACTGGCCTTGGGTTTTTTTTGGTGCTTGTGTTGATCGAGGAGATTCTGGTTGTAAGTGTGGATGAAGAGAAGCACAAGAGCCACCTTATCTCATTGTTTCCAAGGCTTGAGGAATGTGGCATCGTGATTAATCCCAGGAAAGTGTTTCTGGTGCTTCTGATCTTGTATTTATGGGACCTAGAGTTATGCAACATGGTATTTTGGCTGATGAATGAGAAGTGCGTGAATTTTGAGAATTTCCTCCCCCCATTAAGGTTGGCCAATTGTGATGGTTTTTAGGTATGAGGAATTTTTATCGCTGTTCCCTGGTGAATGCCACAGCATTTCTATTACCTCTTGCTGAACGACTCAAAGGATCTGATGTCTGCTTCAAAAAGACCTTAACTTTGTGTATGCTTTCCATGATGTGAACACTTTTCTTGCAAATGTCACGAAGCTTGTACATCAAATGCCTAAGGCCTTGCTCTCTTACAACAGATGCATCTGTCAGTGCTGTGGGAGCAGTGTTCGAACAACTAGTCTGTGGGCAATTGGAACCTTGGTGTTTTTTTTCAGCCAAGCGGTCACTGGCTCAGGCAAAGTATAGTACATTTGGGCAAGAACTCTTAGCTATCTATCTCGCAGTGAAACATTTCTGTTTTAAAAAATATATATTTATAGTTTTGTATACAGTTCAATATAATAATAGAATCGTATCCAAATGATACGTTCAATGATCAAAATAGAATAAAAAAATAAATGTTGTACTGTACATAAAAGTGAGAAGAGAAAAAAAGTATAAAAGAAAAAAATACAGATCTAGGTGCAAAGCTCCTGTGATTACTATTCCCTTCCAAAAGGAAAGGCAGGATATTAATAAAATAGTAGAATTAAACCAACATGATAAGGTTCAACCATTAAGATTAAAGAAAAGTGGTGGTGGGGTGGAGAAGTGAATACATTAGATATCCAAACCCATATCTAAATATGGTTTCCATATTTTGAAGTAGGTATCATACCCAGTTCTAATATTATAAATCACCTTTGCTAAGGAAATACAATTTTGCATTTCCCCACAATCAATTTTAAGATTGGATTCAGATCTAAAACATGAATTTGAAAAATTAGGAATAAATTAATTGATGTGCCATGAAATATAATTGATGAATAAGTTATTATTAACTAATCTATCAAAAACATTAACTGCTGTCCCAACAAGTGTCAGACCAGCAAAAAGGGTCAATTTCAGTTCCCAAATCCAATTCCCATCTTTCTTTTGATTTATTCAAGTCTGGATTTGGAGATTCCTCTTGAAGTAGAAGATACAATTTGGAAATGTTTCTTTGTAATTCCCTCATGAATCCCAATTTCCAATCCAATATTTCAGCTTTTTTATTGGAAGGTCATCCTTTGACCATTTGTACAGACCACCAGTCTCTTATGCATACTGTATCTCTATTTGCCAAGGGAGATTCAGCACTTGCACTTCATCCTTCAATTTTCATCAGACACACGTGACATCTGAGAGAAAGCGAATTGGTGCCCAATCCAGGTGCGACATTACATACAACTACTGACATCAATTTCAATGCCATGGCTCATGTACGATGCACTGATCCCGATTTCATCCGGTGTAACCAGATCAACTCTGGTCTCCATCTTCAAGATGCGACCCTGGATGAATCGGCTGAAATGTTGGTCTGATTTTTTTCCCCCAACAGGAAGGACTAGGCTATTTGTGTGTGCAGCTATGAGGCAGGAGATTTTCCCTTCACAATCTATCTCTTCCTGGTGGAAGAGCATCAATCAAACTGGTTAAGGAACATCTTACCTGGGTTCGTTTAAAACAGAATGTTGGATTATGGGCAAGGACTTGCTTGCTGGGTCAATGCCCTAAAGTCTCCAGGCACATGAAATTCAAGCTGGGGGATTTTGTTGTTTTGGATTCCCATTTCCAGCACATGCACCTTGTGGCTTGAAAGGTCCACTTCTGCCATCTCGGCAATGTACTTTTCTGCTCACGTGTGAGGACAGGACTACCAGGTGGAAGGATAAAATTCCTATCATCGGCATCTCTGTAGAGACAATTGATGGGACTTTTGTGGATCATTGGATTCCATCTTTTGGTGTTCTGGGCACTATTACAACAGATCGAGGGTCTCAGTTCGAGTCAGCATTAGTCCGAGCTCTCACTGATCCTCTGGGCACTACCTGAATTATGGCTAAGCATTTCAGGGC
The DNA here is from genome assembly GCF_036971445.1 of Narcine bancroftii. NCBI lineage: Eukaryota > Metazoa > Chordata > Chondrichthyes > Torpediniformes > Narcinidae > Narcine > Narcine bancroftii. Next base: position 155,815 of record NW_027211824.1, on the reverse strand, counting down.
CAACAGCATCTTTGAGCATTTTCCTTGACGATCGAAAGCACCATTGACAGCAGGTGGCAAATCATCGACATGGAGCGAAAGTTTGCCAATGGTTCTCCTTTGTGTGACTACAGCTCTTAGGGCAGATCATGGATGTTTAGTGGAAGAGCTAGTCTATGACTGTATGCTGACCTTGCCAGGTGAGTTTGTGAATCTGAGTCCAGACACAGTGCTCATGAACAGGTCAGTTATCTTGATTTTCTTCGAAAAATGAGATTACTCTGATGTTCTCCTATGTGGCAGCATCATCTGCAGTGGATGTGCCAAATGATTTACAACACTGTACTCGTGTGTTTCTTTGACATGATGTTGTTCGTAAACCACTTTAGCCCATTTACGATGGTCCTTTCCAGGTCTTATGGCACCATCCATAGTGTTTTGTGATTGACAGGAATGGAAAATGTAACACTGTTTCCATCAACAGGTTGAAGCCAGTGTATTTTGAATGTCCACATTCTGCATCAGGGCCAGAGGGCCAGTGTGCCAGAGGGCCGGTGCGCCAGAGGGCCGGTGCGCCAGAGGGCCGGTGCGCCAGAGGGCCGGTGCGCCAGGGGGCCGGTGCGCCAGGGGGCCGGTGCGCCAGGGGGCCGGTGCGCCAGGGGGCCGGTGCGCCAGGGGGCCGGTGCGCCAGGGGGCCGGTGCGCCAGGGGGCCGGTGCGCCAGGGGGCCGGTGCGCCAGGGGGCCGGTGCGCCAGGGGGCCGGTGCGCCAGGGGGCCGGTGCGCCAGGGGGCCGGTGCGCCAGGGGGCCGGTGCGCCAGGGGGCCGGTGCGCCAGGGGGCCCGTGCGCCAGGGGGCCCGTGCGCCAGGGGGCCCGTGCGCCAGGGGGCCCGTGCGCCAGGGGGCCCGTGCGCCAGGGGGCCCGTGCGCCAGGGGGCCCGTGCGCCAGGGGGCCCGTGCGCCAGGGGGCCCGTGCGCCAGGGGGCCCGTGCGCCAGGGGGCCCGTGCGCCAGGGGGCCCGTGCGCCAGGGGGCCCGTGCGCCAGGGGGCCCGTGCGCCAGGGGGCCCGTGCGCCAGGGGGCCCGTGCGCCAGGGGGCCCGTGCGCCAGGGGGCCCGTGCGCCAGGGGGCCCGTGCGCCAGGGGGCCCGTGCGCCAGGGGGCCCGTGCGCCAGGGGGCCCGTGCGCCAGGGGGCCCGTGCGCCAGGGGACCCGTGCGCCAGAGGACTAGACGTACCCCTGCATTTCCTGTCTTGCAGTATCATACAAGTTCAGGCTGAACTGTCAACCCTCCAGACCGTTACCCTGGGGACAGTTCCATTCAGTCGCCTCCTTGCATGGAGCAGAGGCTGGAGGTGATGTATCTGCCTGCTTTGGGAACGGTGCCAGTTGCCGCTGATGATGTAATTGGATCGTCGCACTGGAGGAATAGCCCACGTGCGCAGGTGCGTTAAGCGTCAGTATATGGGTGATGGATCTCGGATGCAGGAGGAGTTGACAGAGAGGGTCAGGATCACCGTGTGGCACTGAGCTAAGGAGAAGGTCAAAGGGGTTTGGCTGGGTGATGTTTGGGGAGTTGAAGAATGCAATGTTGTGTCTGAGGAGGATAAAGAAGGTCGACTGCATTGTCTTCTGGAGGAAACGTGTGAGGGTATTCTTTAATTGTTTGTAAACGATGGTATATCAGTGCCGTTACAAATCTAACCCTTCCCTACCTCACACTTTTTCCATTTGATTAAATCAGCTTTAATTTTATCAATAGAGAAACATAGTTCAACTTACACAAATGTTGATAATCCACATCAACCATTACCTCTAAATATTTAATTTTCATTTTTCATCTAAGCTGTGTAATCTGTTTACAAGCAGGATAATCTTCCTCTGTAATTGGTAATATCTTCCTCTTATCCTGATTAACCTTATAACCAGACATTTCTCCATATTGTACCAAACCTTATATTCTCTTCCTTTATTTTAATCCCACTAATTTTATAATTTTGTCTTATAGCTTGGGCTAGCGGTTCTATCACCAATGGTGACAAAGGACAACCTTGCCTAGTGGAGCGTGTTAAATTAAACGTATCTGAAATTTGTCCATTCGTCACCATCCTCACCAAGGGATTTTTATACAAGTCTTTAACCCAACCAGGTAAAAAAGGTCCAAACTTAAATCTTCAAGTACTTTAAATAAAAAGTACCTTTCAACTCGATCAAAGGCTTTTTCCGCATCTAATGCCACTCTCATTGATTCATTCAAACAATGTCTTGACACATTAATCAACGTCAACAGTCTAACAATATTTTCAGAAGAAAATCTATTCTTAATGAAACCTGCTTGATCAACATGTATTAAACGTGATAAATACTTTGCAAGTCTATTAGCTTGGATAACATAACATATAACATAACAATTACAGCACGGAAACAGGCCATTAGGCCCTTCTAGTCCGCACCGAACCAAACACCCCTTTCTAGTCCCACCTCCCTGCACAATGCCCATAACCCTCCATCTTCTCATCCATATACTTGTCCAACCTTTTCTTAAATAATACAATTGACTCCGCCGCCACTATTTCTCCCGGAAGATCATTCCACACGGCTACCACTCTCTGAGTAAAGAAGTTCCCCTTCATGTTACCTCTAAACCTCTGCCCCTTAATTCTTAACTCATGTCCTCTTGTTTTAATCTTTCCTCCTCTTAACGGAAATAGTCTATCCACATCCACTCTGTCTATCCCCTTCATAATCTTAAATACTTCTATCAAATCCCCTCTCAACCTTCTACGCTCCAAAGAATAAAGACCTAATCTGTCCAATCTCTCCCTATACTCTAGATGCTTAAACCCAGGTAACATTCTGGTAAACCTTCGCTGCACTCTCTCCACTCTGTTTATATCCTTCCTGTAATTAGGCGACCAGAACTGCACACAGAACTCCAAATTAGGCCGCACCAACGTCTTATACAATCTCAACATCACCTCCCAACTCCTAAATTCCATGCAATGATTGATAAAGGCCAGCATACTAAAAGCCTTCTTCACCACCCTATTCACGTGAGTTTCTACCTTCAGGGAACGATGTACCGTTACTCCTAAATCTTTCTGCTCTTCTGTATTCCTCAATGCTCTCCCATTTACCACATATGTCCTATTCTGATTCTTCTTACCAAAATGAAGCACCTCACACTTATCAGCATTAAATTCCATCTGCCATTTTTCAGCCCACTTTTCTAAGCAGCCCAAATCCCTCTGCAATCCTTGAAAACCTTCTTCATTATCCACTATTCCACCTATCTTAGTATCGTCTGCATATTTACTAATCCAATTCACCACCCCATCATCTAGATCATTAATGTATATAACGAACAACAATGGGCCCAATACAGATCCTTGAGGCACACCACTGGTCACCGGCCTCCAACCTGACAGACAATTATCCACTACCACTCTCTGGCCTCTCCCTTTCAGCCAATGTTCAATCCATTTGACTATCTTAAAATTTATACCTAAAGACTGCACCTTCCTAACTAACCTTCCATGTGGTACCTTATCGAAGGCCTTACTGAAGTCCATATAGACAACATCCACTGCGCTACCCTCATCCACATTCCTAGTCACCTCTTCAAAAAATTCAATCAGATTGGTCAAACATGACCTTCCTCCCACAAATCCATGTTGAGTGCTCCTGATCAGACCCTGTCTATCCAGATGTTTATAAGTACTATCTCTAAGAATTTTCTCCATTAATTTACCTACCACAGACGTCAAACTTACAGGCCGATAGTTGCCAGGCTTCCTCCTTGAACCCTTTTTAAATAACTACTATCTTATAATCTACATTTAATAAAGATATTGGTCGATATGAGGCAACTTTCATTGGGGCTCGTTCTTTTTTGCAATAGCTAAGTCTAGGTCTAGAAAAGGATTCTGGAAATGCTTTTGCTCTTCTGTAGCTTGTTTAAGAACATCCACCAAAAATTCTTTATAAAACCCTCCTGTAAACCCATCTTCTCCAGGTGATATTCAATATAGCTTCTTCAATTTCTAAGAAATTGAAAGGAACTTCCAATTCTGTCCTATCTTTATCGTCCAAAACTGTTATCTCCAAACTACCTAAAAAAGACTCAACACGTTCCTCATCCTGACTTACTTCAAAAGGATATAAATTCTGGTAAAATGAGTGAAATTCATCATTCATTTTCTGAGGTTTAAAAGTGACTCCTGTATTATCTCATCGCATTTATTGTCCTTGATGCCTGTTCAGTCTTTAATTGCCGAGCGAAAACCTTATGCGCTCTTTCTCCTTACTCATAGTATCGCTATTTGGATCATTGTATTAATTTTTCATATTTATATGTTTGCATTATATTATAACAGTTTCAACTGAATCAAAAAAGTCTTTTTATCCACAGTCGAATTTCATTGGAATTCCTTCTCTCAAATTGTTATTTCCTTCTCCAAATTTTGCCTCTCTGCCAAATGCTGTGTCTTAATTCTTGCAGTATAATTGATTATCAGACCTCTTAAATAAGCTTTTAAAACATCCCACAAAACAAATTTACTTTGTACTGAATATGTATTAATTTGAAAATAAGACTGAATATGGTCTTTGATATAACTTAGAAACTTTGGTTGCTTCAATAACATCCCATTAAACCTTCACCGATAAGGGGTGTCTACATTATGCAAACCAGAACATGTGCAGGTGCACAATCCTTTATCCAGAACCCTTGGAGGGGTCACTGTGGTTCGGCTTTCAGATTTTTCTGGATTTTGGAAAGCTAGATTTAAGCCCACCCGAATCGTGCTGCTGTATCCATTCCCTTCCAGTCATGCTGCCATTTCCCTCACCCACCCCTCTCCCACCTGACTTGAGCTGCTGTCTCTCTCCCCACTTGCTGGTGTTTGGAACTTTCTGGATTTTAGATGTCTGGATAAAGGATTGTGTACTTCTACTTAACAATGAAGAATGATCAGACAAATCCTACTCTTATACTCTGCATGTATAAATCTACCCTGTAATTATACTGACATTAAGCAAAAGTCGATTCTCGAAAAAGAATCATGTCTGGGTGAATAAAAATAAAAGTCTTTTTCTGTCAGAATTAACTTCCTCCACATTTCTACCAAATTCAAATCTTTCATTGAGTCTAACATCCATTTAGCTATTTTGGTTCCTTGTATAGTTTTTGGAAATTTATCCAACACTCAATTAAAATCCCCACCAACCAAAATATTTTCATTAGCTTGACCCAGATTCAAAAAAGTTTCAAAACTAACATCTTCATCATTTTCAATGGGTGGATAAACATTCATCAAAGTCCATGCTTCAGCAAAAATTTTACATTTCACCAACAGCTCTCTACCCAATGTGGCAGAGAATGATTCCAACTGAAACGGTATCATCTTATGAACCAAAGTATCAACTCACCTCGAGCTTTCGAATTAAATGGAGATGAAAAACATGTCCGACCCAATCTCTTTTCAATTTCATATGTTCTTTCTCAGCCATATGAGTTTGTTGCAAAAAAGCAAGATCAACCTTCATTTTCTTTATATATGCCAATATTCCCTTCCTTTTCATCGGATTATTAAGTCATTTAGCATTAAAGGTCACAAAATTTAAATGAGCCATAACTTAATTTCCTCCCGAGATTGACACTTCACACAGCAATTACAATTAGGTATAAATTTTTTAAAAACCCAAAACCCTCTTTCAAACAATAAGAAACCCCTGTAAAAAATGTAAAAACCTAAGAGCCCAAGAGTCGGATCCGCCTCTGTGGACCAGGTGCAGTCAATCCCACAAGTGGCAGATGACTTTAGAAGTAGTAGAGTCAACCATCACCCCTCCAACCGAACATTAAAACCCATAAGTCATCCCAGTGATAACACCCACATTGAGCTTGAGCTTCATCTTCAACATCACTCACCAATTCTGATTCCAACTTCTTTTTCCCGTTCCCATTCTCAATGTTATCCTCGGACATTTTCCCCATCGATTCCTTCAAATCTGGGAAGGAATTTGCAAAAGATAATGCACCATAAGAACTCTCAAAACATTGAGACTGATCTCGCCCATAAGTCACCTTAAATATCATCAGATACCAAAAAGTAAACTTGTACCCTTTCTTTCACAGCACTGCTTTGACCAGATTAAACTCTTTCCATCACTTAATAATCTCCCGACTTAAATCAGCATAAAAGCTGATCAAGGCAACTTTCTGATCCGCAAGCCACAATATAATTTCTCTTTCCTGATATCACAAACATCTTAAAAGAACTGCTCTTCACATTTGACCCAGAAAAGGTTTTCTCCTTCACACCCTATGAGCCCGATCTAAAAAGACTCGACTCCCAACATCTCTGGAATCCATTTCCAAAAATAATTTTACAGGATCTGAACCTTCAATATCTTCCGGTAAACCAACTATCTTAATATTATTACAACAACTTTGATTTTCCAACAAATCAATGTTTTTTAACAAATCTCTCTTCTGGACATCCCAGCCTGTAAACAAATCCTCAATATGATCCATTCTCTCCACATAATGGTGGTCCACACGGTCCTTACAGTCAATAGAAATGTCTTCTATCTTCTTAAATTGACCTTGTCCAGTGTCCACTGCAGTTAAACTCTTATTAATATCAACTTGAATAAATGTAATTTCTTCACACATACCAGCCATTATTTCCTTTATACCAGCAAATTGATCATTTAAAGTTTCAAAATTTTAGGTCATAGAAGACATCATCTTTTCATTTGGTTGGATCAGTTCTGTAGACATGAAGTTGACTTCTATCCCTGTTGCAGGGGCCTTGAAGATTGGGGAAGGTGTCTGTGGTTAAACAACAGCTTTAATTGAAGGAGATGTTCTTAAAGCCTAAGGCCTTCCTTCAGTGAGTCCAACTGCAGCAAGTAGTCATTCTTGCTCTTCTTCTTCTCGAATTTCTGAGTTGTCCTCCTCCACCTCATACCTGGCAGCCCTACTGTGGATCTGATCCAGAATTTCCTGCATGTGATAACATCCATCCATGCTGAGAAGCTCAGTAGCACGCAGGGGAGCATCTCCAGATGGGGCGCTGCATACTGTCAGTCGTCTTCCTGTTAATTCGTGCTTGCATTTGGGCACCCACCCCCCCCGCTCTCCTTAGTCAAGCCAGGCTCGGGTCAGATTCCATGCTCGCGCTCCTCCTGGCCCACCGCCAGGCCAAAGATCTTGGCGACATCTTGCATCTCTGGATGCGCAGAGGATGCGGACGTTTCTTCCAGCTTCTCCCGAGTTCCATGTTGAGGATTCGGATCTATCTCTAACTGCTCCTGAGGTTCCTTCTGAAAGGTCGGCCTTGCTTCTTCTGCACTTTTCAAAGGTTGAAAACCTAGGTTTTTTTCCTAAGTTGCTGGTAATGAAATGGTATTGAATGTACTGACTAGTACAGGCATGGGCTGGCCCACCCTCCTGATGACATCCTCTCCTACACTCCTCCCTGGACTCCTCCCCTGTGATCCAGGCCATAAAGGTCGAGCCACCTCTTCCATCCCTTCACTTCCCTCACTTGGACCCGGGCCTGCAGTCTTGTGTATAATAAAGCCTATCATTCCCCTCAGTCTTTGTCTCTGTGATTATTGGGGCAACTGTCAGTGCCCAACACTGCTTTTTTCCTTTCTTCATTTCCAGAATCCTACAGTAGAAAATTACTCTTCAAAACACTGATAAAGTCAAAAAAGTCACTACAGTTCGAGTATTGAACAGTTCAGTCAGGGAGAGGTGTCTTCTCATGTCATTTTCCGATGCCATCTTTCCACGACCCCGCACCCCCCTCCCCTCAGCTGACTCCTTGAACACCATCCAATCCAAGGACTCTAGGCAGCCCTGCAGCTGTCTTCCCTCCCGTGACCACCTTCTGGTTGTCCTGATGTCGTAAGTGTTGTGAGCAATTTTAGGCCCCATTTCTAAGAGAGGATGTGATGGCCCAGAGGTTGTTTGCAAGAATGATCCTGGGGATGAGAGGAATAATGTTGGAGGAGCATTTGATGGTTCTGGGCCTGGACTCGCCAGTGTTTAGAAAGATGAGGCAGGACCTCATTGAAATCTGATGAATAGTGAAAGAGCTGGAGAGAGAGGATTTTGCCAGTCCTGCGAGAGTTTAGGATCAATGGGCACAACCTCAGAATAAAAGGATGTCTGCTTAAAACGGAGATGGAGAAACATTTTCATCTAGAGCAGTGATTTTCAAACTCCTCCTCCACACCCCCAGCCCCACCCCCCGGATAATATTCCACTTAATCCTTGTGCCAGAAGTGCTCTGTTAGTAAGGGATTACTTAAGGTGGAATGTGATTGGAAAGAAAAAGTTTGAAAACCACTCTTTTAATTGTACGTCATTGACTTGTTCTGTGTGTGGTTTCATAACTCCAGAGGAAATGGGCCAATGAGAGTTTTCCTCAAGCAAAATATTTCCTTCACAATTAGGTCCATTGCAGTCTTTCTCAGCCTTTTTTCTCATTCATATGCCACTTTAAACAATCTCTTACTCATTTTTTGACACTCCAAGGAATAAAGTCCCAACCTGTTCAACCTTTCCCTGTAGCTCAACTCCTGAAGACCTGGCACCTTCCAAGTAAATCTTCTCTGCACTCTTTCAATCTTACTAATACCCTTCCTGTAGCTAGGTGACCAGAACTGCACACAATACTCCAAATGTGGCCTCACCAACATCTTATAAAACCTCACCATAACTTCCCAACTCCTATTTTCTTTTTGTTAATTAATGAAGGCCAAGATGACAAAAGCTGTCTTTAGAACCCTGTCGTCCTGTGACACCACTTTCATGGAATTATGTAACTGTGTTTTATCTCTTGCTGCAGATTTGTATAACTTCTCTGTTCAATTTCATAATGTTGGCTTCTGGACTATTTTATTGTGCCCCTTGATCTAGAGAGTTCTGGCAGAGCAAAGCAATTTTGTTTTCTTTTGTCAGCTCAAATTTTGTCACATTGATCCAAAAACAAGTATTTTCACCATTCCTTCATTTCAGATTCTCTGCAGCTGTGGTATTGTACCTCACAGTGACGGCATCATGTTTGTCTTGTTTATCCTTTTCTCCTCCATCCAGACAGATGTGTTGATCAATGAGTCGACTCCACTCATCCAGCACCACTGCCATTTCTGCTGCTCGGGCTTTTCACCTCACGTATTCATTTTGTTATTTCCCTTCTTCTTTTTCTCAGCAAAGAGAATCCGGTTTGTTTGATCATCTTTCTGAATCCCAGTGAAAGGTTATCGACCTGAATGTTTCAACTCCGATTATTTTTCCAGTAGATGACCTGCTGAGTATTTCCAGCATTGAGTTTTTATTTTACTGCCTTGGTGTATTACTGAGTGCTTTGAATGGGAGAAGAAATGTGGGCTGTGTTAAGTAAAGATGTCTAGATTATGGAGTGGATTTAGAAAAATAGATGTAAATGTGGAGGGTTCATGGAAATAGTTTAGTAATCTTTTCGAATTTTGAAGTCTCCTGCCGGAAAGCGTGGAATACTCACGGGGTTTAATTCAAACCTGCCGGCAGAAAACTCTTAATGATGTCCCACTTTGTCCCGTGGAGCCCAGCACATATAATCATAGGACAGTTTGCAGCATGGAAACAGGCCATATCGATCCTTTGAGTCTGTGCCAGTTCACATGAACAATTCCACTAGTTTTCCCCTCCAACACTCTGGCCATATCCCTCCAACACCGTCATATCCATGTACACATCCAACCTTCTCTTAAATGACAGAAAGGACCCTGCCGCAGTTCTCTCTTCTGGAAGATCATTCCATTCTGCCACCACGCTCTGAGTGAAGAAGCATCCTCTAACATTCCTAAAGTTTTGCACCCTTACCTTGAACTCATGCCCTCTTGTTCCAACCTCCCCTGCCCTCAGGGGAGAGAGTCTACTCACGTCTTGTCTATCTATTCCTTTCATAATTTTGAATACCTCTATCATAACCCCCTTCAACCGTCTACATTCCAATGAATAAAGTCACTGTCTCCTTAATCTTTCTCTGTCCTCTAGATGTTGTAAGCCACGTAACATTTTTGTAAATCTTTTCTGCACCCTCTCCACCTTATCTATTTCCTTCCTCTATTTGGAGACCAGAACTGAAAACAATTCTCCAAACCTGGCCTCACCAATGCCTTAAACAGTTGCAGCATCACTTTCCAGCTATACTCTAGTCTATGCTATGATTTATGAAGGCCAGCAGACCATATCTCAGGATAAGACCCACTGTCTTAACATCCCTCATATGCAAGATTTTGCCTCCCATCTTCACAATTTCTGTGCTTTCTCCAAGGTTGATCTTGTCATAAGATACCATCAGATCCCATCCATAAGGAAGACATTCCTAAAACGGTGATTATTACCCCTTCTGGGCTTTTTGAATGTCTTAGGATGCCACTTGAGTTGAAGAATGGTGCTCACACCTGCCAGCGGGTTATAGGTACTTTGGGCAGAGATTTAGGGTTCCCTTACATCTACTTGGATAACATCTTGTAAAAACAATGCCATCACGAATATGCTGTCCAGACTGACTATATATAATATTCAGGGTGACATTAATATTCCTGAATTACCCAGTGTCCAGGCAATGGGCCCCGATGTTCAGGCATACAGTATGGCCATTACTAACCTGACATACAGCAGGGGGCAGCACAAATTGGTGGCCAACCTTACTTTGTGACATGTCTTTGGGCTACATTAGACCAATGTTTCCTGCATCTTGGAGGAAACACCTTATTGATCAGAGACACAGCTTATCTCATCCATCCATCAGAACATCTGTCAACCTCATGTTAAATAAATATGTATAGCATGGACTGCGAAAAGGCATCGTGCAATGTGTTTGCACATGTACCTCCTGCCAGGCTGCCAAGATTCAGTGCCACACTAAAGCACCTCTTCAACATTTCCCGCCAGTATGCAGGGAGTTGGAACACGTGCATGTGGACCTGCTTGGACCATTGCCAGAATCTCAAAACATGAGATACATTCTCACAGTTGTAGAACATTTCACGTGCTGGCCAGAGGCCATCCCGTTGCCATCCAGTGACACTGAGACAAGGGCCAGAGCATTCATCGTCAACTGGATGGCTAGATTTGGTTTTCCGACACAATAATTCAGTCCGTGGAACACAATTCACTCACATTCCCACTGGCAATGCGCTCACATTCCCAAAGTCCACTTTGAAGGCCCGACTCACTGGTCCCAATTAGGTTAATGAGTTGCCATGCGTTCTTTTGGGAGTGCACACAGCTCCAAAATAAATACGTCTGCATTGTCCGCAGAGATGGTTTATTGTACGGTCCTTACAGTTTCATGGGACAATCATTTCCCAACCAACTCTGATCTGAATATCCTTTGGCAGCTTCAACATGTTATCGCGATCAGCAAAGCTTTTCCTACCCATTGGCTTGGATCCCCTTAACAGAATGTGCCCCACCACTCCTGGACGCTGATTTTGCTTTTGTGCGCAGACAGTACCCAGGAGTGCTGTTACAACGACCGTATGACAGCCTTTTCCACGTGGTGAAGAAGGATGGATTTGAGTATACTTTGGATATTGGGGGACATTCGCAGCTGTTTAGTTTGAAAAGACATAAGCCTGCCCATGTGGATCCCGCTTCAACCTTTCAGTGCCCCCATCCCAGATGATGAGGGTGTCCACCTAAGGTGAATGCAGCTGGTGTTTTACTTTCTGGCGACGGTTCTGGGGGGGTGTAGCAGCTGTGAAGCGGGCCGAGTGGGCATGGTTCTTTGGTGGGCGCATGAAATCATAAGGCAGACAGCTGGGAACTCATACATTTAATTGACCGCATCTACGTGGTGTTGAGTGCTGAGGAACAGCACGTTGATCTGTGAATTCTCCTGCTGGAAGGTGCGGGACACTCAGGGATTAATTTAAACCTGTGGTCCCGTGGATCTGCAACAAACTCATAATGATGTCCCACCTTGGCCCATGGAACCCACGACACGCTGTAAATAGAAGAAGCCTGTAAAGACTGAATAAAGCAGTCTTGTGTTGACTAACCTGGTATGTGTGTGTGTGTGTGTGTGTTCCTTTAGTAGCTCTATCGAAGTATCCGCTACATATATAAATATTTGGGAGGTTTATCGCACTTACAGGATACTTTTCATCCATCTCACAGCCTGTGGGAAGAAGCTATTCCCCAGCCTGTAAGTCCTCATTTTGATGATGGACATGGTTAAAGATGCTGTTCACTAGATCAAAATGGTCTTTGTACTATTCCTTGAACCCGATTTGAACTACACTCCCAGTAAATGTCATCTACAGAAAAAGAGAGACCCCAGTGATCCTCACAACTCTGCATCATTCCTGTCTGATGCTTTACAGCAACTAGACCATCCAATGGTGCAGCCAGACAGGAGGCTCAACTGCGCTCCTGTAAAATCTCAGGATGAGAGCCGTTCGCCTTGACCTCCTCAGTTTCCTTGGGAAGTGCAGGCCCTTCCTGAACAAAAAGGAGATGTGATTGTTTTGTGTATTAATACATGTGCTGTATGGATGAGAATTTTATGTGATTGTATTGTCTATTCTTGCTTTTTAACAATCTTTAGTGGATAGAAGTAGTCATTGTACTTTAGGATGTAAAATCATGTACAGATTGTCCTTCAATCGCCATTTGGCCCAGGTGTCTATTCAATCCAAGAATACTTTCAATCACAGGCAGATTTTGAACAATAATACCATTCATACTTAAACAAACATTGTTTTTAATTTTCTTTAAACAGAAACACAAACAGGATCAAACTTTAACTTATCACTATTAACAGCCTTTCATTACCACGTTCTAATTTTAAGCGCAGGTGTATTTAATGTGCATAAAGTTCTTTGACACAACTCCAAGTTCACCGGTGTCTATCAATTCTTATACTGTGCACAGAATTCAACATTTATGAATTTTCATCAAGCTCTTGTGCTTAAAAGTAAATGTTTACCCTCCAGGAAGGCTCTTGTTGGTTTCAGAGAGGGATTTCCTGCTCATTGAACACACATTAACTGATTCCCTCTGATCAGCCACTTTGGTGTCTTGCCAAAGAAACTTGACCCATTAGGGTTTTCCAAATGATAACCTCTTCTGCAGGTCACCATTGAGTTCCTTTTGTTTCCCTTATTTCAGGTGAAACATCATTTCTAGCCAGACATTTCCTCTTGTATGGACAACAAAGTTTTTCAACAGCCTGAACTGAAAACTCACAAACTGTCTTCAAAACAAAATGCCAGCTTGCCATCTCTCTCTCCCCCACCCCTCTCTCTCTCTCTCTCTTTTTAGAAAAAGCCTAATTGGTCTCTCCTCTCTGCTTGCAAAACCACATGACCTTCTTAGAACAGCAAACTAGAACCAGCCAGATGACTACACCAGACCCAAACTTCTGAGTCCAAACATTTGTTGTTTAAAAACAATAATCCATTTACACCTGCTTTTGAAATTCTTTAGCAAAACAGTATCCTTGTATTGTCTTTGCAAAGGCTCTTGGCGCCTGAATGACTCACTCTCAGCAAAGCTCTTACATTTTAAATAAAGGTTGTTTTGTGAAGTGTTTGTGTTTGTTTGTGACCTAAACGACTCCTCCAATCCATCTCTTTCAAAAACATCTCTATATAAAATGTAAAATATATAATCTGTCACAGGACAGATGCAGCAGAGGAGTTGTGATAAAATTAATGATGTCCTTGCAAACAAAAAGTGGGAAGAGGTATAATCTGGTGAGTGGAGTTTGTAATAGTTTGAAACTTGAACCTCTCTCTATTTCAGGAGACAATTTACTGTCATGTAATTAAAAAGTGTCATATCACACAAAATTGCTTTTTTCCTGCTGTCAGACAGACAGACTTACCTCTGGCAGAAATTGCCTGAAATGCCTCTTGCAGTCAGAGATAGACTGAGTGCTCCCCCCCCCCCCCCCCGCACAACACCCCAAACCCTGGGCCAAGTCACTGAGGGTCTGTGGATTCTCTTTCAATGCTCACAGACCATCCAAGTCATTGGCAATGTGAGCTCCAGTTTTGAACCTCTGACATAATTAGGAACCATTTAGCACTCACTTGTATCCCAGGTCTGATACTTGACACCCTTTTAGCCAGTTTTGACCCATTCTCTAGCATTCCACAGCCTGGTGTGAGTTCCTTGACTGCTTTGTCCAGAAGCCCGCAGCCTGCGTGGGTTCCTCTCCTCAAGTCACCAACAGCTTGCCACCTATGTGGGTCTTTTAGCTGCAGAACTCCTCACTGGTCTGCTTCCTTGGACACTGACCTTTGGATTGAATCCTCTGCTTCTGAGATGTTGGTGGGGTGTGGTCTTTCTGTTTTCTGGTGCTCTGCACTAGTTGTCCGCTTACCCAGAGTTCACGGTGGCAAGGAAATCAAACAAATCTCAATAAAAAAATTTAACTAAGAGGAGAATCTCACATATCTAGAGGGATGGAAAGGGCATTATTACAAATTGAAGCCTGATATTTGAATATTCAGGTGCCAAATTTGCAAAAGCATGGAGTATATATTTCTCAAGCTATATGTAATTTTCTCCAAAGGAATACAACTTTGAATATTTGCATGTCATCTTGGCATCCCTAAAATGTATGTATATATATATATAACTGATTTCCAAGTAAATGCAATACATGTCCTCATCACCGCTAACGTTAATTTAACAAATTTCAATTGATATATTAATAGATTTAATTTAGCCTTGTTCCTTCAATATTTCCTAATAAAAATAAGGTCAGATTCTGTGGAAAAACATCTCCTATAACTTGTTCCATTAATATTGTAATTCTCCCCAAAGAGATCTTGCATTAGGACAAAGATAAGTTGAATGCAAGAAAGTTGAAACATCTTCAACACACCTAAAATATTGATCTGATAATTCTGAATTTATTCTATTCAATTTCACTGGTGTAATAAGTAACTGAAGAAGAAAAACTAGTTGTGAATTCCTTCCTTACTGCTGCAGTGTGGAACTCTGGTCAATAGATCCAAAATGCTGCGTTGAAGTGAATTAATACAACTTCCCTGGATCACGTGATC
The DNA here is from genome assembly GCF_036971445.1 of Narcine bancroftii. Taxonomy (NCBI): domain Eukaryota; kingdom Metazoa; phylum Chordata; class Chondrichthyes; order Torpediniformes; family Narcinidae; genus Narcine; species Narcine bancroftii. The sequence continues at coordinate 140,750 of NW_027211824.1, read as the reverse complement.
TCTATTGCCAAATCAGCTTCCTGAGGAGGTTTTCAAATCCAACAGCCTGAGTCACCTGACTCAAGGTGCAGCTTTCAAATAAAATCCATGCTGACATCTGCTACATGACTGATGTAAAAACAATTATACTGAACTAATTTGTATCTTGCATTGAAATCCTTTTATGGATCTGCCCATATTTGCCAATCATTTACAATATTCAGATCCATTTCCCTCCTTTGTCTCAACTTATGAACTTCTCATTTAAAAGTTTCTACTTGTAATAAAGAGAACATCATCAAATAACTTTTTTAACAATTCCTCTTATAAGGAATTTCTATTTCAGTCCAACATGGTTGGTCCTAACTTATCCTTCAAATATGTTCTAAGTTGGAAATAGCAAAAACGATTGCTATACGATATTTATTTCTCAGTTAGTCAAATGGCATTAATTGACCCCTTTCATAACAATCTTCAACATTTATAATCCCCTTACGAAACCCGCTGTCCAGAAATTGATGATCCTTTGAAAAAGATACAAAGATTTTGAATCAAAGACATTCTGGGAGATGTACATCCACTTACACCAATTACATCATTTATTTTATTCCATATATTAATCAAATGTTTCAACAATTGTGTATCTTTATCACCAACCATTAATTTTGATTCCCATTTGTACATAAATTCTTCTGCTTTTCCCTCTCCTATTTTATTTGATTCTATTTTAACCCTTTCAAAAAAAGAAGCAAGAAATCTCATTTGAGCTGCTCCATAACAATTTTTAAAATGAGGAAGCTGCAGTCCTCTCAATGCAGAATTTGCATTGGGTTACTTGTAACATGGGATTCAATCGGAAATGGGTTCACATGACACAAACTCATGATGCAGACTGTTTTCTGAGAATGGAATACAAGAGGAGGGTTGACTAGGTCTCCAGCAGGATATAGATCACAAGATAAAGGGGAAAAGTAGGCATATTGAGTCTGCTCCACCATTCTTCCACTCACCCCCACTCCCCAGCTCTCTCCCCATTACCTTTGGTTCCTTGACTAATCAACTACCTGTCAATCTCTGCTTTAAATACACCCAATGACCTCAGTTCCACAGATTCACAACCAAATGACAAAATCAATTTTGCCACATCTGTTTTAAATTGACACCCTTTTATCCTGAAATTATTCTCTCCTGTCCTAGAATCTCCTACCATGGGAAACATCTTTGCCATATGTACTCTGTCCAGGCCTTCCAGCATTTGAAATGCCTCTGAGGTCCCCCTTATCCTTCTGTATTCCAACTAGTACAGTCGAAGAGTCGACAATTTTTCCTCATGCACTAACCCTTTCATTCCTGATATCGTTCCAGTAAATCATCTCTGACCTTCTCCAACACCAGCACATCTTTTCTCAAATACGGCACCCAAAACTCTAAACCTGATTGAATGGGAAGGCAATTCTCTAACGACACAAACACAACAGTGAAATGATATTATGTCTTGTTGATATTTACAAAAATTATTGAAGAGTCAATTCACAGTGATGTACAATAAATTCTGGCCTATAATTCTAGCCCATTAATGGACTATTATCATAACCTAAAGAATGAGGGTTGTTCTGAAGCTTGGTTCTGTGTTACGAGACCAGAGGATCCCAAAACCCAGCAGCAATAGATATTCACCAAGACAAATGGTTACTTAAACAAAAGCTGATTTTAATTATCTTTAAACATGAAAACAGATAACACTTTAACTTATCACTATTTTACTATTTTAACTTACTTTATCTAACTTACCCCCCTTCTAATTCTAAGTGGACGTGTGTGTAATGTGTGTGTAAGTTCAGAAAAGTTCTTTGGTTCACAGTCCAATCTCACTTCTCATTCCTCCAAGTCCACTGTTTGCAGGCCATTCTTATACTGTGCACAGAATTTAACATTTATCAAGTTCACCAGATTTTGGTGCTCAAAATGTGAATGATTACCACTGGGAAGTTTTTTGTTGGTTTTCAGAGAGAGGTGTGTTGTTCAGGGAAGCATTAGTGTTTTTGTGACTCAATGTACCAGCATCTGAAGTCCGCTATCTCTTCAGAAAAGCTCTGATAGCTTTAGCATGGAACAGAGCTGAACCAGGACTTTGCAGGTATTTAAGGGAGTGTGTGTGCAGGGTTTGTTCTAGACCAAAAATCTCACCAAATGACTCTGCTTGAAATCAAGATTCAAAGCATTTTGAGGAATACAACAGGAATTGTTCAACAAGAGCCTGGTTTTCCCTGAGGAGTTTTCTTTCAATAGTGGAAATGATTTTTTTTTTTAAAGCCCATTAATCTTCCTGATACAAATCTTTGCATTTAACTTTCAGGTTGCTATCTGTTGTTAACTTGGAGGCCTTTAATGGGGTGTCTGGGTGGAATCTTTGCTTTAACCAAGCAGTTCGCTTGCAATTTTCCAGCTGTAGGATGCGGTGCAGTTGCTTGCAAGTTTAGCAAGTGGGATTATGATGTGAAACTGCAAATCACAGCGTCATTTTTGTTTTTGAAAATGCAAATGTGAAAATGTTAACTTTGGTCTCCTTGGTTTCCTTAAGTTTACAGAGGAGACGTTGGGTCAAGCTGAGAAGACAGAGTTGGATGCCCATTTGGCGTATCGGCTGGGCAAAGCAGAAAGCACAAAACAAGGGACTGAAAAAATAATGAAGCAGACTGAAGTGCCGTTGAACCAAACCCAGGTAAAGAATTTAATTTTGTGCAGTGTACTTAAGAGACCAAACGATTTGGGCTTTTAGTGGTGACCTATTTAAATGAACAAAATATGATTAGAATAGAAGTTTATGGAATGTTTGGAAGTTGTCACAAAAAAATGGAGCATATAAATTAGATGTTGTAATTAAGATAAATGAACAATACAATGAGCTTGGTGTCACAGTATCTGCCTCCCTCTACCATACATCACCGTTAAACCTTTTCCCCAATATGAACCTGATGTCAAAATATCTGACACTGTTAATCGTACATCAATGTTAAACTTCTCAAGAATGTGAATCCTGTCTCAAAGTTTCTGCCTCAGTCTATCGTAGATCAACGTTAAACTTTCTCCCCCTATGAACCTGGTGTAATAGAATCTGCCTCAGTCTACCGTCCATCAACGTTAAACCTTCTCCTCACTGTGAACATGGTGTCATGGTATATATCTCAATTTACAGTATATCACCGTTAAACCTTCTCCACAAGGTTAACCTGCTGTCACAGTATCTGCCTCAGTCTACCGTATATCACCGTTAAACCTTCTCCCCATGTGAACCTGGTGTCACACTATCTGACACAGTTTATCGTATATTACTGTTAAACATTCTCCCCACTGTGAACCTGGTGTCACAGTATCTGACACAGTTTATCGTACATTACTGTTAAACCTTCTCCCCACTGTGAACCTGGTGTCACAGTATCTGACACAGTTTATTGTACATTACTGTTAAACCTTCTCCCCACTGTGAACCTGGTGTCACATTATCTACCTCAACATACCGTACATCACCGTTAAACCTTCTCACCATGTGAACCAGGTGTCACAATATCTGACACAGTTTATCGTACATTACTGTTAAACATTCTCCCCAATGTGAACCTGGTGTCACAGTATCTGACACAGCTTATCGTACATTACTGTTAAACCTTCTCCCCACTGTGAACCTGGTGTCACATTATCTACCTCAACATACCGTACATCACCGTTAAACCTTCTCCCCATGTGAACCAGGTGTCACAATATCTGACACAGTTTATCGTACATTACTGTTAAACATTCTCCCCACTGTGAACCTGGTGTCACTGTATCTGACACAGTTTATCGTACATGACTGTTAAACCTTCTCACTGCTGTGAAGCCAATGTCACAGTAACGATCTCAGTTGTCCACACATCAGCATTAAACCTCTCTCCACTGTGAATCTGGTGTCACTTTGCCTGCCACATTTTATTTTACATCAGCGTTAAACCTTATTCCCATTGTGAACATGGTGTCATAGTATCTGTCACAGTTTATTTTACATCACCTTTAAATCTTATTCAAATTGTGAACCTGGTGTCACAGTATCTCACACAGTTTATCGTACATTACTGTTAAACCTTGTTAATGTTGTGAACCCATTGTCTCAGTATCTCTTATCAGTCTACCATACATCATCGTTAAACCTTTACACATTTGTGAATGGGTGTCACTCTATCTCACAGTTTATCGTACATTACTGTTAAACCTTCTCCCCACTGTCAACCTGGTGTCACAGTATCTGACACAGTTCATAGTATATTACTGTTAAACCTTCTCACAAATGTGAATCCCACGATAAAATAATACTCCCCTTCTAAGTCTCGCTGTATTGAATCCCACCTATTTAAAAAATTCCAAAAAAAAGAGAAAAATCAATCCCAAAACAAGTTACTCAAAAGTAGCAGCCCCCTAAAAATCTGGGTGTGGTAAAGTCCACAAGTGGCAGGTGACTAAAGGACTCAGTGTCACCCACCCCAGTCAGACTTTCACAAAGTCCTGAAACAAAAACATTCAACCCAGTGATTCCAGTCCCAATGATTGTTCCGGATCATCAATATCGAGAAGACTTTGCGTCAATTCAACTTTTTTCCCATTCTTTCCATATTTTCCAATCTTCCCATTTCCATTCCCATTGACCCTTCCTTTCGGTGATAATGGTGAAGATCGCCCATTTCCTCGTACATCTGGCAATGAATTAGCAAATATTAAAGGATCATGGTCATTTTCAAAAAACTGAGATTAAAAATTCCCATAAAAATCTTTCAATACTGCTGCATAACGAAAAGCAAATTTATATCCCTTTCGCCACAATACTTCTTAAGCCGAATTAAATTCTCAGCATCTTCTGATAATTTCTTGACTCAGATCTGCATTTAAAAAAACCCTATTATTTTGAACCATCAGTGGAGCCTGATTTTTCCGTGTTTTCTGCACCACCAATCGGAGGATCACCTCTCTGTCTTGATATTTAAAACAGCGAATCAAAACTGCTCGTGGTAATTGGCCTGGAAACAGTTTCTTCCTTAACGCTCTGTTTGCTCGATCTAATTCCAGTCCATCCGGAACGAATTACCTGCCCTACACTTTTGGGATCCATTTCTTCAAAACCTTCACCGGATCCGAACCTTCCATATCTTCCGGAAGACCTACTATTTTAACATTATTTCTACGACTTTGGTTTTCTAATGAGTCAAACTTCTTCAATAATTCCTTCTTCTGAAACCCCCAATCTACAAAAGGATCTTCCACTTTTCCATTTTTTCTCTATTATGCTCCACTTGACTCTTGCATTCAAGAAAGCCTCCTCAATCTTTTTAAAATGATTTTGCACAGTATCCTCTGATCGTGTCCATCTCGTAACATCACTCTTAACTACATTAATATCTTGCTTCATCAAAGTTATTTCTTCACACACAGTGTTCATTTTAGATTTCATTTCCGAAAATCTGATGAGTCATCTGCATTGACATATTTGACATATCTTCCATGAGTTGAGCAATCCCTTCCAGAATTGGAAACACAGAATCCAGTCCAGGATCCATCACCTCCCTTTGAGGCCGACCTTCTTTTGCCACAGTCCCCAGTTCTTCAAATTCTAATGAAGTTGAGCATCCTCTTCCTCCATAGCAATAGGTCCTCTTCCGGTGCTGCTGCGTGTCTGGATACCCGACACAGTGTGCCGACCTCATCAGTTCACCGTCGCTCAGGCTCCCCCACAGCCCACACCTTCTCCAAAGGTTTGTGGACCCTCGACGAACTGTGCACACCCGGTAGGGCCACCGACTACGCAGGTGCGTCTTCTGATGCTACACTGTATCTCTCCCGACCACCAGGCAATGCTGCAGGCTCACGGGCCTGTCCTCGCTCAGCTGGCCCGCCCTCACGCCTGTGTTCACGAGTGCACGAGTCGAAACCGCTGAACACATCACTGAGCTGAAGCCATCTTGCGATAGCGCAAGTGGTACCTATGTAATACTTAGCCGGGCAGGAGTCCTCTGAGACTTGGGGACTCCAGTCGACAACTCCGTTGCTTCAACTTGAACTCGGCCTCATTTCTTCAACACTTTTGTAAGGTAATTTCTTCTGTAACTGAGTTTTCGATTTTTTCACATTTGCAGCCATTTCGATCCTCCACTATTCCAAAGTCTATAAACAGTATTTTTAATCACTTTTACAACTTTTAAAATCAAGCATTTAATAGTCTAACTGGGGAAGGGTGGAACCACACGTCTACCCATCAGTGCTTAAATATATTAATAATGAAATCATGAGGTTTCATCTCTTTGTGACCAACAGAGAGAATGAAAACCTGGACAACAGCAAATGGCAGATTTACCACAGGACAAAGTTTCACCTGATGAATTCCCATTTACATCCGTGGAAGTTGATTATTTTGGTCCTTTGAAAGTAAAGTGAGGACGAAGTGTTGAAAAACGATATGGAGTTATTTTCACTTGTTTGACTATGAGAGCAATTCATATTGAAGTAGCGTCATTGCTTGATACAGACTCTTTTATTAATGTTCTTTGGCGTTTTATTCCTAGACCTGGTCAAGTAAAAGAATTATGTTCTGATAATGGATCTAACTTTAAAGGAGCTGAACGAGAATTATGAAAAGTTATTCAAAATTGGAATCAACATCAAATTCCTGATGCGTTATTTCAGAATGAAGTTAATTGGATATTTAATCCACCCATAGTTATGGGTGTGGTACGGGTAAGGGTCAGTTGGTTGTGGAGAACGTTTACAAAGGTCTGTACTGGGCAGTACTGGGCAGCAATGCCTAATGTTGTAATGGATGCGGAAGCTCTGGGAAGGGTAAGGGAGGGACTGGCCAGGAAGTCTGCAGATGCTGGGGCCGAGGGAAATGGACAAACATGCTGGGGAAACTCATGGATAGTTTTGTGAGGAGCAGGTCCTGCTTCACGAGTCAAATTGAGTATTTTGAGAAGGTGTCAAAGGAAATAGATGAAGGTCAAGGTCTGTATGCGCTGCACGTGGATTTTAGTAAGGTGCTTGACAAGGTCCTCACAGTGGCCTCATTTAGAACGTCAGGAGGCATGGGATCCACGGAGCCTTGGCTGTGTGGATTCAGAATTGGCTTGTCTGCAGTAAACAGAGGGTAGTAGTAGATGGAACAATGACTAGTGGCTCTCCAAAGGGATCTGCTCTGGGACCCCTGCTCTTTGTGATTTTTATGAATGATGATGGGAGTGGAAGGGTGGGTACGTCAGGGGATGACACAGAGGTAGAGATGTTGTAGACAGTATAGAAGGTTGTCATAGGTCATCCAGTTTGCAGAGAAGTGACAGATGGAGTTGAATCCTGTAAATACAGATGTACTTAAACAAGCAACTGGTACAGGTTAATGTCCAGAGTCATTTTCAAGGGCACGAATAACAGTTATTCCAAAGAAGGTTGGAGACCCATTAAAATTAGCTTCATATAGACCAATATCTTTATTGAATGTGGATTACAAGAACGTGAGGGCAGAGCACATGGTTAATGGCAGGATTATGAACAGTGTGCAGGACAGAGAAATATTTAGATCCTGCGCCATAAATCGCTCAAGGTTGCTGTGCAAATTGAGAGGGAGTTTAAGATGGTGTATTGTGTGCTGGCCTTCAGGAGTCAGGGGATTGAGTTCAAGAACTGAGAGGTAACGTTGCAGATGTACAAAATTCTAGTCAGACCACACTTGGAATATTGTGTGCATTCCTGGGGCGAGAATACCAGTGGACGTCTAAATAAGGTGAGATGAGGGAACTTTAGACAAGATGTGAGGGGGATATTTTATTCACACAGAATGTAGTGGGTGGCTGGAATACATTGCCAGGGGTGTTACTGGAGGCTCATCCAAAAAAGGCATGAAAAAGATTTTAATATAGGGACAGGAATAAAAGAAAAACAGAAGGTACTGGTGAGAGGGAGGGAAGAGTAATATTGTTGTGGGGTAGGTTCAGATGGGTCAGCTGAAGGGACTCGACTGATCCATCCATGATTTGTCCAGCATCTTGCTGCCATGTCGTGGTGAACCAGGGTGTTGCCTGATGGAGACACGGTACTCTGAGCTCTGCAGATATAGATTGTGGTTTTCTCCATAACACACTTCCTCAGGTAAAGCAGAGGAAGGGAAAGGCCCTAGTGTGCAGGGGCAGGGAGGGGGGTGATGGGGGAGGAGTTGGGGCCCTCCAAAGTCATCGTGATCAGGCCTCGGAGACGGTATCTCTATCACTCGTATTTCTCTTCCCAGCAGAAGGACCGATCTCAGAGAAAAGACACGAGTCCAGAAGAACATTGCATCCCAGCTGAACAGAGGATGGACAACATCATGATGGCCTGAACCCCTCCCCTTCTCCCTCTGGCCCTGCCAACTCCATTCACCACCTCTTCCATATCCCTTCACCCACTTCCCCTCCCATTTCTCCCCTACCTCTTCTCCATTCCAACCCCCTCCCACTCACATTCCCCTTCACCTACCCTCACACCTATGCCCTAAACTTAGCCCTCCTCCCTTCACCTCCCCTTCCCCTCTCCTTTCCCACTCCCTTTTGTCTCCTACCCTTCCCCTCCTCCCCTTCCCTTCCTACCCCTAACTTAGGGGAAGGAGGGATAGGGGAAGGGGGTAGGAGAAAGGGGGGTAGTGAGAGGGTAGGAGTAGGTAATGGGGTAGTGGTAGGGGGTGCGTGTATGGGGTAGGGTTAGGGGAAGGGGGTAGATGTAGAGGATAGGGGTAGGGTTTAGCTTAGGGTTGGGGAAGGTGGGTAGAATTAAGATAGGGGTCAGGGACGGGTAGAGGTACAGTTAGGTTTAGGGTTAGGAGATGTGGGCTCGGGTTAGGTCGAGGTTTAGGGTTAGGTTTAGACTTCGGGGAAATGGGCTTGTGTTAAGTTTAGGGGAAGGGGGTAGGTGTAGGAGGTAGAGGTGGGGTGTGAGTTGGGGATAGGGGAAGGTGGGTAAGATTAGGGTTGGGTTTAGGGGACAGCGCAGGGATAGGGTTAGAGGACAGGGTGGAAATAAAAGTTAGGGTTGGGGACGTGGTGTAGTGTTTAAGGGTATCGGTAGTGTTAACGTTAAGGTTAGGGTTTGTTAGGGGTTAGGGTTAGGTTGGGGAGGGGAGCGTGGGCGGCGAGCGGGGCACAGGAAATGGGGAGGTGATGAGGGAGGGGAATGGGCAGGGAAATGAAGAGGGGTACGGTGTAGAGGAAATGGGAGGTGAATGTAGGAAGGCACCCCTTCCCCCACATTATCCCTGCCTCCTCTCCTCCTTCCAGAGGAAGCCGGACCTCATTCCGGCCAGAACCTCCCTGTAGTTTCAGAGCCTCCGTTTCAGGAAGTGCCTTCGACGCTTGCCGCTGGACAGACATCTTGTCTCTTGATTCATTCTATACCGTTGATATTAAATTTAAAAATGGTTTGATCTTTTAAAGCTTGAACTCAAAAGGCTGGTCCAGATAGACAACACAGAAACAGGCCCTTCGGCCCCACTCTCCTGCTGGCTGTGCTGTTGTAATCAGTCCATATTCCTCTCCACCTTTTCATTCTTAGCTCCCATCAAGCTCATGTTGCCTTGTCAATCTCACGGCCTGTGGGAAGAAGCTATTTCCCTCCCTGGCTTCTCTGCTTTTATTCTTCCATATCTCCTTCCTGATGGCAGGGGGACAAAGATGCTCTTTGCTGGATATCTGGGAGTCTATTTACAGAGCCCATCCCTGCAAAGATTCAGGGGTCCCTTGCCTTGAGGTTCCACCCATGTTGCCTCTCCCTCAGCACTCTCTCATCAGAACACAATTAAACCCTCCTTCCCCTCCTCTCCCAGGTCTCAGTATCCCCCTGACAATTCCAGTCAGCTGCCATATATACACCCTGCCCCACCTGCTATCGAATGCCCTGCATCCTCCTTCCCCATTGGTTTCCTCCTGTTATCAGGCATCAGAATGGACCCCACCCTGTTGAAACTATCCGTATTCTCACTGATCACTCTGCGCCTCTGCCCTCCATCCAGGGGTCTTGGTTGTCTTGTGGTGATGGTGGAGAACAAAGTACCAACTCAAGGAGATGGGGAGCTGTAAGGAGACCCCCAGTTCCAGGAGACAGGAAGAACCACAGAGATGCCCAACTCTGTCAATCCGGTAGAACCCGGTCATCAGGTGCAAGGAGCTCTTGGTACTGCTGCACGTGAGGCAGGTGTGGCCCATCCCCACACCTCCACCCTGTCAATTCCCAAAACACATTTCCTATTCATGTGGGGGTCCAAAATGGATAGAGTCTGGAGGACCATGTACATCGTCAATCAATGGGGGAATATCCCTAACCAGCATGGCTATTGTGTATGGCTGTGCTTGGAAACAAAGTTTAAGGGCACCAAAAGCCGCTATGTGCTGAGGTTCTACCTGGCTCAGGTGTTGTGAAAGATTGGTCTGGCCCTGATGCCACACAATGTCCTAGTCAGCAGGACTTTGCCCCATCACCTTCATGGGAATGGTTGCATAGACAAACACTATTGACCACAGGGCCATCAGGCAGTGGTCAGGATGGAATTCCTGCTGACACAGAGACTAGGACTTGATGAGATACTGCGGGGTGGTCCCCTGAGCAGAGCATCCAGAGACAGACATCCAGAACTGCTGGAAGAACAGAAACTCAGTGAAAGATGCCCTTTGGTCTGCCTGAAACCCAGATAAGAGAATCAAACACTAGAAGCCCAAAGCAAAGGGAGGAAGGTTTAGGGGAAATATAAGGGGTACTTGTTTTTACACAGAGTTGTGGGTGCCAGGAATGCCTTGCCAGGAGTGGTGATGAAGGCTGAAATATTAGCGGCATTTAAGGGCTTCTTGGACACATGAATGAAGGAAACATAGAAGATAGGAGCAGGAGTAGGTCATTCGACCCTTCGAGCCTGCTCCGCCATTCAACGAGATCATGGCTGATCTTAAAGTTCAGTACCCCATCCCCACCTTCTCTCCGTAACCTTTAATACCCTTATACGGAAGAAATATATCTAATTCCCTCTTAAACATATTTAATGAACCTGACTCTACTGCCCTCTGTGGCAATTAATTCTACAGATTCACCACTCTCTGGGTAAAGAAATTCCTCCTCATCTCTATCCTAAATGGTTTGCCTATTATTCTCAAACCATGGCGCCGGGTTCTGGATTTTCCCATCCTTGGAAACATCCCATCTGCATCCATTCTGTCCAGTACTGCCAGAATTTTATATGTCTCTATGAGATCCCCTCTCAATCTTCTAAACTCCAGCGAGTACAATCCCAATTTGCGCAATTTTTCCTCATAAGTCATTCCTGCCATTCCAGGTATCAGCCTGGTGAATTGCCTCTGCACTCCCTCCATTGCAAGAATGGAGGGTTATGAAGGAGGAAGGGTCAAGTTTTTATTTTGCTTGGAATTGATAGGTCAGCGCAACATCTAGGTCCGAAGGGCATAACTGTTCGACGTTAACCTGCTGGTCTTTTAGCACATGGAGATGTGGGTGAGGGAACGCTGCCCACCGGCCTATTCCAGGTTGCTGAGAGATGCACTGAGGCTTGGCGCAGCCAACACGAGGGCGCTGTGGGGAAGGACTCTAATCCTCCGGGTCTTGAGGGGCGGAGACTAAGGGGAACCCCTTCAACCACAGAGTGCAGGGAGTAACCACAAGGTGTCAAAGTGGTGGAATGATGTTAAACAGAGAACGTGTGCAGTGAAGGGAATATAGGCATGCAACACGAGGATGAGAAAAGACATGGAACAGTTGTCCTCTTGGTCAATAATTTTAGAATAAAGTTAATTTTGGGGTGAAAAAGAGAAAAGCCCGAACTCAGTCAACTTTGTTTCATGAGATACATTCTCCAATCCAGGAAAGCTCCTCTGTACCCGTTCAAATTTAACCTGAGGAAACTGTATTCATGGTGGAAACCTCTGCAAACACACAACTGGACCTAAGCACAGAGAGACAAATGATACACGTGCAGTCCCTCCCAAAAAAAATAAATTCTGTTGAATCAATAGCAGAGTCATGGAGTCTTTGTCTGAGCCGGTCATCCATCATTCTCCATTCTCACTGCTCGCAGGAAGAATCTGTTTCTGGGCCTGGTGCTACTGGCTCCGATATTCCTCGACCTCTTTCCTGATGAGAAGAGCTGCCAAATGCTGTGGGCAGGTGGAAGGGATCCTCAACGACATTGACAATGAACCCGGTTTATCCCATTGATATTTGGCGTGGGTGGGTTGGGGGGAGAGAGTCCCCATGATCCTATCTGCCACTCGTGGTCCTGCCAATCATTTAAAAAAAATATTTATAAACTTAAAACCACAACAAATTCACACAATTAATAATAATGCTCATCTAATTTGTGGCATCTATAAAAGAAAGAATAAAGAAACCACCCCCCACCCCCATCCCCAATATCCTACCCTCTCCCAATTCTCTCCTCAACAGAAGTGTCTGCTACAGTGGTGACCTCAGCAGGACCCAGCCCTTCAGTTGGACGTGAAGATCACGGTCCAGGCGGCTCTTCAGATGGTTTGGTTGAAGCTGTCAATGTTCTGGATGTCGCAGCCACACGTGGGGTTCAAACAGGCCAAGGACCAGTTCCACCTCCAAGAGATCACCGCTGATGACATCCATTACTCCTCCATGATGTTCTTGCTCATCAGGACATGGCAGCAAGGCTCATCGACTTCTGACATCAGCCTCCCGAGCAAGGCAAATAGGATGCCCTCAAGGAGCTCTTCACCCGCACCTTCAGGCCACGCCTTCATCCTCCACCACATTCTGTTCCTGCTCTCACTGTCGCATGGCCCAGACAGTCATCCCAACATGAGTCCCTTCAAGCTATTTCTTTTCAGCTCTCACCAAATGCCCTGGACCCACTTTTCAGGAACTCTTCCATCTTCCTCCCTATGTCATTGGTATCTCCATGTGCCACAACCTCTGTCCCATTTTAGGATGTCTTGGACACCAGCAGCAACACCCCAGACACTGGCACCAGGGAGGCACCACCTGGAAAAGGTCCAGGGTCCTTGTCCAACAGTCTTTTTCCTGAGCATCCAGGCAGCAGAAAAATATCAATGGTTGCTCAAAGCAAAATCCTCATTGCGGTGCCCACCAACAAGTTGAGGCACAAAGTTTTGTGTGTGTTTTGGGTTACTGGTGCCAACATCTCACCCTGTCCCTCCATCTACTGTACAATGTTGCCCAGAAAAAAAAACTCTCCGCTTCATTGATGACCGGAACAACAAATGGCTTCTTAAATGGTAAAACACGCTGTTGAACAACACTGCCACTGACCACAAGCACCCCACAACCCCTCAAAACTGGAAGACCCTTTGAATGACTTGTCTCTGCAATGAAGACAATGGTCTAGTGGAGCCTCGAGCAAAAGAGGCAAGATCGCTGAGTCCCACAGAGATTCTGGTTCAATTCCCTCCTGGAAGCTGCCTCCCGCGACTCCCCATCTGAGTGTCAGATGCTCGCCTGCTCACCACAGAGAACCAGATGGCAGCAGAGACAGTCACACTCCAGCCACACCTCCCCAACATGTGATGGGTTCAATCTGCGGATGCCACTCACAGCGGACCGAAGAAGTGGTACATGGCAGACCGCACAGAGGCCGGGCCCGAAGGGCTGAGCCACTTGCAAGAACAGATCATGTCCTGTCCGAAAGTGACAGCCTCCCACTTGAATGACCCCGAGAAGAGCTTGGCACCATGGCCTGGGGCAAACCGTTCAACACCCTCGATGCTGGACAGCAGGAAAAATCTTGGTTTACTGACGGCTCCGGCTGGTGGAGGTGCGAAAAATAACGGTGTAAAGTGGGAGCGCTCCAGCCCACCACAGATAAAGTACTGACACAAGAGGGTGAGGTGGAGGGGAGAGCCAACTGTCCAAGCTGGCAGCTGTGGCACTGATACGAAAAGGGACAACCAGGTGGACCCAGGAGCCTCTTTTCCGATCAGTGCAACAGGATTTCTGGGCTGTGCCAAACAGCACGTCAGTGTGGATGGGTCGGCGTCAGGAGACAAGGAGGCAGATCCATGGCTGCCTGCTCTGAGGACAACAGCACTGGCAGATCTTCTGAGAGGTGGAACAACAAAAGAATAGTCAGGGTCCACCACGTGGATGGACACTCCTCCAGGGCTGACGCGATGCCACTGTGGACTGAGCTGCTCAAATATGCTCTGCCACTATTTTCCCCAAGCAGAGTGACCCCGGAGCCTTGGCAGCATTGGTGCATCATAAATGTGGGCATATGGGGGCACTATGATGGACAGAGGTTCTGGGGGTCTCATGATGTTGCAAGAACTGTGATGGCCAAATGCCCTATTTGTCAGCAATTAAAACCAAGGGCCACATTCGCTGGGGTTCGGGAGCTGGGCAAGTCTGATAAATTGACTATATCAGGCCTCTCCCCAGCCAAAATAAAAAGTGATATGTTCTCACGATGGTCAGCACATACTCGGATGTCCTGCCAGCGGGCCGACCAAGCACCATTTAAGCGTGCTCCATATGTGGAATACCCTATCGGGTAACGTCTGACCAGCAATGGGTGGTGATGCCAAGTATTTGGGGCCACCTGCATATCCCCTACCACCCACAGGCATCCAAAATCAATGAGTGAATGAATGACCTGTTCAAGGTATCGTACGTGACAAGTTGATTGTCAAGTTTTCTATCCATGAGTGGTTGCAAGTGTATCGATTAATCCGGCGAGTTTGTGTCTGTGTGTGTGTTTTATTCCTCGTGCGACTTCACTACATGTGTCAATAAAAGACAACTGTGTTCAAATTCGCCACCCTTGGGACCCCTCGAATCAGTTTCACACACATAATAATTGGTGCAGTGAGCAGGGTCCTTCGAGTTCCGACTGAACACAGCTGCAGTGGAGATGCTTTGGAATCGGGGCAGGAAATCTAGTGCAGGCAGGGAGAACAAGATCTGCGTGTGTACTGACGAGAGTGCAGGGTTGGGGAGTTTGGCAAGCATGCTGGCGGACCACAGCAAACTGGTAGACTGGTCCAAGCTCCTGGATCCACATCTTGAGAAAATAGGTCACCACGTGTTGTCCCACTTCAAGAAGTCGGGGTTCCCAAAATCTAAGGGGAATCAGAGGGTGCCTTTTGGCTGCCAGTGTTTCTCCTGAGAAACCAATGTGAGATCATAGAAAGGAAAGATTTGGAGAGGGCCCAGGAAAATAAGGAGATAAAGATGGTCCAGCAGTGCTGCTGTGCACTGCAGGAGCCAGCACAGACTCCCCCAACCTGAGCCACTGATGTCGAGATGAGAGGGACAGAGGAAGCCAACAGCCATGCCAATCAAGGTCTGACTCCCCCCCACTCCCCCAGTGAGTGAGTTTGTACTGGCCATGGAGCGATTAGCTGAGGCCATTTGCCAGGATTCAGGCATTAAAGGTTTCAGAACAGGCCAGGAAGAGCATGAAATCAATTTATTTGCAGAAGTTGTTCTGATATATCTGACAGACCGGATACACTCATTGCCCAAGTTGTGCTCCACCCTGGAGGACTATGGGGAGATCTCTGGGTATAAGTTCTTTTGGGATATGTGCAAAATCATGTCACTTAGGAAGGGGGATTAGAGCCAATGTCAAGAAAATAGTCAACAAATGTGGAGGCAAAATGGAATCAAATGTCTAGAAGTTAGAATAGATAACAACGAGTAATTTAGACCAGCTGAATTATTCTCCCCTTGCTTGGGGAAATTGAGGAGGATTTAAATGGTTGGATGTCCCTGCCCATTACACTAGTGGTGTCACAGAGAGGGGAGGTGTCACAGAGGGGGGAGATGATGACACAGAGGGGGCGATGATGTCACTGCATGGGGCAGCCATAGCTGAGTCGTGTCATGGCACAGCAACAAGAGAAAGATGCCTCTCCTGGAAGGGGATTCTGGCCCCCATGTCGGAGTAGGACGCAGTCTCATCCCAGGGACCCTCTGATCAACAGGGTTGTGTTTAAATGCACCCTGCACCCATGGGTGAGATAAAGAGCCTGTTACAGGCTCCCTGACTGGGACAGAGCCTCCTCTGGCACCATCCTTCACCCAGTGTGGGCGGAGAGAATGGAGGCTGCATTTAATCCCCTCTCCCCATCCTGAGTGCAGGGCACTTTATGAGGCAGCTGGAGGGGGCTGGGGAGGGGAGAACAATGGCATGTGAGGGAATACAGGGATGGGGTCTGTAGGAGTGGAGGGGAGAACCAAGGAATGGGGTTGCACCACAGGCTAATGTCAAGGGAGATTGGATCAGAGGTAGGGGACATAGGGTTGAGCTGGGGGGATGGGGTGCGAGGGGACGGAAGGCACTGGGGAAACCATGGGGGTGGTGTTGGGTGGTGGATGAGAGTGTGGTAAAGGAATCGGGGCAGGGGAGAGTGTGAGGTGTCTGAGGGAGAAGAGAAGTTGCGAGGGGGATGGAAAGTAGACCTTTCAACAGAAATGGGACAGAGCTCCCCCTCCACCTGGAATGGGATCTGTCCACTGAGAGACAGGACCGCTACTCCACCCACCCACCCCCCCCATCCGGGTTACAAGATCCCTTCCTCCCTTGCATACACTCCCACACCCCCCCCAACCGGGATAGGATTCTTTCCCCCAGTGGACCTGGATGAAGGTGCTAGAAAGTGTTTCTGCTGCGGCGGACCCAGCAGAGTTGAGCGATGAAGCGTGGGGCTCTCTCCGCATCACCTTCTCCCTCAGGAGACGAGGTCTCGCTTGCATCATGGAAGATCATGGTGTTGCTGAGCTTCTGGGAATGTGGAGGGCTTCTGCTAAACCCGTGGTGGGGTTCAGAGTGCTTCATCTCCCCGGGACGTGCTCCCATGGAGGGAGGGTTGTAAACAAAGTGAATGGCTGCAGAACTGGCCTCAGTCTGAGGAGAGTGATCAAAGAGGGACCTGGGGTGGCAATATTTCTACTGAGAGGCTGGAACGAACCACCAGAGGATCAATTCTGACATTTAGGTGACCCTTGGAAGAGAGTTAGAGGGAGGGGTAGAGACTAACTCGGACAACAAGGCTGGGCTGGGATAAATCACCTGTTGTGTACCCTCTGGGTGTGTAAATGCTGATGCTTCTACCCCAGAGGACATGGCAATAAGGTCACAACAGAGGTGGCCACACCGGGTCATGGACCCAACGTCCCCAAGGTGGTGTCCTGCACAGATGTTAAAATCATCGACAATGGATCTTTCGGTGTGGTGTCCCAGGCAAGGCTGGTGGACTCCGGAGAGCTGATTGCCATCAAGAAGATCTTGCAGGACAAGAGATTCAAGGTGAGGGGGAGGAGCAGTTGTGTGGAAATGGAACACCCTGATATTTAATTTAGGCCTACAGCACGTTCACAGGCCCTTGCGACACATGAGACCGTTTTCACACCATTACACCCAATTGACAAACACCCCAAACACATTTTTGAAGGGTGGGTGGAAAGAGGAGCATCTGACAGAGGCCATGGGGTTTGGAAACAGAGAAAGTCACACAAACCCACAACAGCACCCCCCCTCCCACACACACACACACACACACACACACACACACACACACACACACACACACACACACACACACACACACACACACACACACACACACACACACCTGGCAAATATCAGAGATTTTCTGCAAATTAATTGTTTAGTAGAAGCTGGGAAAACAATCATAAAAACTGAAATGATACTTCATTGAACCCCCTGACGAGTCCCCACTCCAGCGACACGAAAAGTCCCCCCAACTGACTCTTGAAAAGTCCCCCACTTCGGCCTCCCTTGGAGTTCCCCACCTCTGACCTCTTGACGAATCTCCTCCCCGCCTCCCCCCTCAACTTGGACAAGTCGCCCCTCAGGTCCCCGACCCATCGCCCAGCCTTGCTGATGTTCCTCTCTCGCCATAGAACCGCAAACTGCAGATCGTGCGAAAGTTGGATCACACCATCATCGTCCCTCTTCTCAACTTCTACTCCTCTGTAGTCAAGGTAAGATCCACCTGCACCCACCCCACCCCCACTCTGATGCATATCATTTGCTGCTACCTTCCCCATTCCTTCAATCGATCTGTCTCGCTGCAGTCTCTCTGTTGCCTCCATCCTGCCCATCTGACCAGTGCCGACTCCTTGACGCTAGCTGCCCTGCTCCTCACCCATTAACTCATGACCTCTTGCCATTTCAACTCCAGACAGCAGCAGCCAAGACCACAAGACAAGGTCGCCAAATTCGGCCACTCAGCCCCTCCAGTCTGTTTCCCCAATTCATTTCACGAATGTATTTTCCCACATAACTCACTTCCCCAGAACCTTTTGGTGCCCTTCCAAATCAACGCCTGCTCTGAATTGTCCCAACAACTCAGCCTCCACATGTTCGACCCCAGCCAACACCCGGCTGCAAACATTTCTCATCTCGAAACGTCAATGGTTTTTCTCTCCCGGTGAATCCTTGCCTCACGAGGGAGGGCGGTCAGAGCTGCACATTTTGTGCAGTCTCACCAGAAGCCGAATGATGGGGCAGCGGACGGGTCCACTACGGCCTGTTGACGCTCTGCTCGCTGAGCACTTGGATTCATGCCATGTTGTGTTGAGCAGTGGGGGCATCAGGCCTACAGAGAGCAGGAGGGGCTGGCACTCCAGTTGGGAGAGGCACTGGGTGTTGGAGGGTAAATCCAGCTGACATGTTTGTATTGTGTCCAAGAGAAAGAGGGGGTTTATTTGAATCTGGGTCTGGACTATGTTCCCGAGACGGTTCACTGCATGGCCCAGCACTTCAACAAGGCCAAGCAGCCCATTCCCATGATCTACATCAAGGTGGTTGTGGGTCTGGGTGGTCAAGTTGTCCACTGGGGCAAGCTTGGATGGTGGGGTTGGAGGATATGAAGGAGTTTACTGGCTGA
Source organism: Narcine bancroftii (assembly GCF_036971445.1). Lineage (NCBI taxonomy): Eukaryota > Metazoa > Chordata > Chondrichthyes > Torpediniformes > Narcinidae > Narcine > Narcine bancroftii. Next base: position 121,836 of record NW_027211824.1, on the reverse strand, counting down.
GTCTCGCTGGGGACTGGATATCGATGAAGGGTGCATGAGGGTCTCAATGGGTATTGGTGAGGAGAGAAAGGGTAGTGAGGGGAGAGGGGTGGAGAGGATGATGAGGATGGATGTTGATTGGCAGGGAGGGGCCTTTCACCCACCTCCCCTTACCCTCAGGATATAGACCCGGCAAGTGTGGAGGCAGAGTGGGTCATGTTATATCGTTGTGTTGCCAGATGTTCATGTACCAGCTGTAGCAGAGCATGGCCTACTTCCATCCTCAGGGGGTTTTCCATTGAGACATCAAGCCCCAGAAGATGCTGGTAGATCCCGAGATGGCCTTCTTATTGCTCCTTTATTTCGGCAGGTAGATCCACCCATGTCTGTCCGTTCACCACCTCAACGCGGTCCTGATCCCTCTCCACAACACGGCCTTGTCCCCTCCCCACCAGCTCTCACCCCTCTCCCACCAGCTCTCTCCCCTCCTCCCTCTCCCAACTTGCCCCTTCCACAGCTTACTAACTTATTCTAAATAAGATTGTGGGGGGCTTAGATGGAATGAACAGCCAGAAACCTTTCCTAAAGTGTCAGGTGCAAATCTCAGAGTGCATCCGCTTTAGGTGAGGGGAGATTTTTTTTATGCAGTGAGTTGTGAGAGCTTTGAATGCGTCACCGGAGAAAGTGGTAGCGGTTGGTAGAATAGGTACATATAAAAGTCTCTGAGACGAGCATGTGTATGTGAGGGAACAGAATTTTTACATGATAGAGGAATTTGGGGATGTGGCGAGAAGGCAGGGTAGGTCGAGTTAGGTCATAAATTAGATCAGCCATGATCGTATTGAATGGCGGAGCAGGCTCGATAGGCCATTTTTGTCCTACTCCTGTTCCCACTTCCTATGTTCCTATGGGTGTGGTACAGGTAAAGGTTGTGGAGAACATTTACAAAGGTCAGTACAGCCTTTATGGGCCAAAGGGCCTGTACTGGGCAGCAATGCTTGATGTTCTAATGGATGCGGAAGCTCTGGGAAGGGGTAAGGGAGGAACTGGCCAGGAAGTCTGCAGATTCTGGGGCCGAGGGCAATGCCCAAACATGCTGGGCAAACTCATGGATAGTTTTGTGAGGAGCAGGTCCTGCTTCACGAGTCAAATTGAGTTTTTCGAGGAGGTGTCAAAGGAAATAGATGAAGGTCAAGGTCTGTATGTGCTGCACGAGGATTTTAGTAAGGTGCTTGACAAGGTCCCCACGGTGGCCTCATTCAGAATGTCCGGAGGCATGGGATCCATGGAGCCTTGGCTGTGTGGATTCAGAATTGGCTTGTCTGCAGAAAACAGAGGGTAGTAGTAGATGGAACAATGACTAGTGGCGCTCCAAAGGGATCTGCTCTGGGACCCCTGCTCTTTGTGATTTTTATGAATGATGATGGGAGTTGAAGGGTGGGTACGTCAGGGGATGACACAGAGGTAGAGATGTTGTAGACAGTGTAGAAGGTTGTCATAGGTCATCCAGTTTGCAGAGAAGTGACAGATGGAGTTCAATCCTGTAAATCAGATGTACTTAAATAAGCAACTGGTCCAGGTTTATTTCCAGAGTAATTTTCAAGGGCACGAATAACAGTTATTCCAAAGAAGGTTGGAGACCCATTAAAAGTAGCTTCATATAGACCAATATCTTCATTGAATGCGGATTACAAGAATGTGTGGGCAGAGCACTTGGTTAATGGCAGGTTTATGAACAGTGTGCAGGACAGAGAAATATTTAGATCCTGCTCCATATATCACTCAAGGTTGCTGTGCAAATTGAGAGGGAGTTTAAGATGGTGTATTGTGTGCTGGCCTTCAGGAGTCAGGGGATTGAGTTCAAAAACCGAGAGGTATCGTTGCAGATGTATAAAATTCTCGTCAGACCACACATGGAATATTGTGTGCATTTCTGGGTCGAGAATACCAGAGGACGTCTAAATAAGGTTAGCTGAGGGAAATTTATGCAAGACGTGATGGGTACATTTTATTCACACAGAATGTAGTGGGTGGCTGGAATGCATTGTCGGGGTACTAGCGGAGACTGGTCCAAAAAAGGCATGAAAAGGATTTTAATATGGACAGGAATTAAAGAAAAATGGAGGGTACTGGTGTGAGGGAGGGGACGGTAACATTGTTGTGGGGTAGGTTCAGCTGGATCAGCTGAACGGTCTCGACTAATCTATCCATGATTGTCTAGCATCTTGCTGCCATATTGTGGAGAACCAGGGTGTTGCCTGATGGACACACGTTGCTCTGAGCTCTGCAGAGAGAGATCGTGGTTTTAGCCAAAACACACTTTCTCAGGTAAAGCAGAGGAAGGGGAAAGGCTCCAGTGTTCAGGGGTAGGGGGGATGATGGGGGAAGAGTTGGGACCCTCCAAAGTCATTGTGATCAGGCCTCAGAGATAGTATCTCTATCACTCGTATTTCTCTTCCCAGGAGAAGGAGCGATCTTAGAGACAAGACACGAGTCCAGAAGAACCTCGCATCCCAGCTGAACAGAGGACGGACAACATCATGATGGCCTGAACCCCTCCCCTTCTCCCTCTGGCCCTGCCAACCCCATTCCCTGCCTCTTCCATGTCCCTTCACCCACTTCCCCTCTTCTCCTCTACCCCTCCTCCATCCCAACCCCCTCCCGCTCACCTTCCCCTTCCCCTGCCCTCACACCTATGCCCTAACCCCAGCCCTCCACTCTTCACCTCCCCCTTCCCCTCCGCCCTTCCCTTCCCCTTTCCCCCTCCCCTTCCCCTCCCCCATCCCCTGCCCTAACCCTCCCCCTTCCCCTCCCCTTCTCCTCCTCCCCTTCCCCTCCCCTTCCCTTTCCCCTTCCTACCCCTAACCTAGGGGAAGGAGGGGGAGGGGAAGGGGGTAGGAGAAAGGGGGTAGTGGAAGGGGGTAAGGGTAGGGGTTGTGGTAAGGGGTAGGGTAGGGGGTAGTGGTAGGGGGTGCGGGGATGGGGAAGGGGTAGGAGGTAGGGTTAGGGGAAGTGGGTAGGTTGTAAGGGATAGGGTAGGGGTAGTGGTAGGGGGTGCGGGTATGGGGAAGGGGTAGTAGGTAGGGTTAGGGGAAGGGGGTAGGTTGTAAGGGATAGGGTAGGGGTTAGTTGTAGGGGGTGCGGATATGGGGAAGGGGTAGGAGGTATGGTTAAGAGAAGGGGGTAGTTGTAGGGGGTGCGGGTATGGGGAAGGGGTAGGAGGTATGGTTAGGGGAAGGGGGTAGGTTGTAAGGGATAGGGGTAGGGTTTAGTTTAGGGTTGGGGAAGTTGGGTAGAGTTAGGGTTAGTGTTAGGAGACATGGGGTAGGGCTATATCTTGGTTTATGGTTAGGTTTATAGTTCGGGGAAGTGGGCTTGTGTTAGGTATGGGGGAAGGGGGTAGGAGCAGGGGGGTAGAGGAGGAGTGAGGTTTGGGGTTAGGGGATGGTGGGTAGCATTAGGGTTGGGGTGAGGGGGCGGCATAGGCGTAGGGATAAAGTTAGGGTAAGTGGACGGGGTGGGGGTAGAGTTAGGGGATGTGCAGTGGTGGTAGGGGGTATCGGTAGTGTTAAGGTTAGGTTTAGGATTTTGTTAGGGGTTAGGGTTAGGAGTAGGAGGAAGGGAAGGGGGAGGGGAATGGGGGAGGCGAGCGGGGGACGGGAACTTGGGAAGGGAAGGGGGGGGGATGTGGGAGGGGAACGGGCAGTGGAAAGGGGAGGGGAACGGGGTAGAGGAAAGGGGAGGTGAACGGTGGACGGGATCCCTAGCCACGCCCCTCCCCTCCTCTTCCCTTCCCCCACATTTCCCCTGCCTCTCCTCTCCTCCGTCCAGAAGAAGCTGGGCCTCTTTCCATCCAGAACCTCCCTGTGGTTTCAGAGCCTCCGTTTCAGGAAGTGCCTTCGACGCTTGCTGCTGGACAGACATCTTGTCTCTTGATTCATTCTGTACCGTTGATATTAAATTAAAAAATGATTGGGTTTTTTAAAGCTTGAACTCAAAAGGCTGGTCCAGATAGACAAAACAGAAACAGGCCCTTCAGCCCCTCTCTCCTGCTAGCTGAGCTGTTGTAATCAGTCCATATTCCTCTCACCCTTTTCATTCTTAGCTCCCATCCTGCTCATGTTGCCTTGTCAATCGCACGGCCTGTGGGAAGAAGCTATTTCCCTCCCTGGCTGCTCTGCTTTTATTCCTCCATATCTCCTTCCTGATGGCAGGGCGACAAAGATGCTCTGTGCTGGATATCTATGAGTCTATTTACAGAGCCCATTCCTGCAATCAATCAGGGGACCGTTGCCTTGAGGTGGCACCCATGTTGCCTCTCTCTCAGCACTCTCAGAACACTACTGCACCCTCCTTCCCCTCCTTTCCCAGGTCTCAGTAACCCGCTGACAATTCCAGTCAGCTGCCATGTCTATACCCTGCCCCACCTAAACCGATGGATCGACCAGCGCCTTCTCCCCTGAAGAGTTCGAGGAATCCACTCTCTCGCAATGTCCTGCTATCGAATGCCCTGCATCCTCCTTCCCACTTGGTTCCTCCTGTTATCAGGTGCCTGGATGGACCCCACCCTGTTAAAACTACCCGTGTTCTCACTGATCTCTCTGCGCCTCTGCCCTCCATCCAGGGGTCTTGGATTTCTTGTGGGGGTGGTGGAGAACAAACCACCAACTTAAGGAGATGGGGAGCAGTACAAAGACCCCCAGGTCCAGGAGACAGGGAGAACCACCTTGATACCCATCTCTGTCATTCGGGTAAAACCTGATTAACAGGTGCAATGTGCAAGGAACTTTCGGTCCTACTGCACGTGGGCCAGGTTTGGCCCATCCCCACACCACCACCCTGTCAATTCCCAAAACAAATTTCCTATTCATGTGGGGGTCCAAAATGGATAGAGTCTGGAGAAGGACCGTGTACATCATCAATCAATGGGGACAAGGGTGTAACCAGCATGACCATAATTGTGTGTGGCTGTGCTTGTAACCAAAGTGCAAGGGCACCAAATGCTGCTATGTGCTGAGGTTCTACCTGGCTCAGGTGTTGCGAAAGATTGGCCTGGCCCTGGTGCTGCACAATGTTCCAGTCAGCAGGACTTTGCCCCTTTACCTTCCTGGGAATGGTTTCATAGACAAACACATTTGACCACAAAGCCATCAGGCAGTGGTCAGCAGAGAATGTCTGACACAGAGACTCTACGACTAGATGGGATACTGCGGGTTGGTCCACGGAGCAGAGCATCCAGAGACAGACATCCAGAACTGCTGGAAAACCAGAAACTCGGTGAAAGATGCCCTTCAGTTTGCCTGAAACCCAGATGGGAGTAGCAAACACTAGAAGACATCTGTCTAAAGCAAAGGGAGGAAGATTTAGGGGAGATATCAGGGGTATTTTCTTTTACCCAGAGTTGTGGGTGTCAAAAATGCCTTGCCAGGAGTAGTGATGAAGGCCAAAACATTAGGGGCATTTTAGGGGTTCTTAGTTACATTGAGGGGCTGAGACCAAGGAGGATATTCTCCCACAGCAGAGGGTGGCAGTAACCACAATATGTCAAAGTGGTGGCAATGAAGCTAAACAGAGGTCATCTAATGTGACTGCGCCTGGCTGCGGGAATTTGGACTTACTATATAAACCTTGCTAAGTGCTAGTTCAGGTTGGAAACGTTCGACTTCCTTGGGGGTCAAATCAACAGGCATGGAACTAAACCCTGCTTGAAAAGGTAGAGTTTGTTAAGTGCTTCCTCAAACCCCACATAATGAAGGGGCTGCAAGAATTCACTGGTACGATTAATTTTTATCACCGATTCATACCGGTAGTGGCCGACATCATTTTTTTGTTTTTAAACTTTATTTAAGATTTTATAACATGAATAACATATAGAATTACATTTAAAAAATTAAGAACAAAATAATAAAATTACAATACAGTATCAGTAATCTAAATAAACTATACCCTCCCAATAATTATTACACATTAATAACCCAACTCAAATTAGTCCAACTCCCCCTTCCCCCAAAATAAAGAGTGAAGAATTAATAAAGTTAATAATATATGTGAGAAAAAAACCCACTTACAAAAAAAAACAAAAACATAACCGATTAAAATACTAACAAAAAGAAAAGTAATTAATACTAAGATATCAGACTTAAAAAACATATTTAAATCAAACTTAAATGCATATATTTAACAGAGTTAAGATGAAACATATAATTAACAAACTTAATATAAAAAATTAGTAAAATTAGTAACATTGTCTATCAAAAATTCTTAAACAATAATCAATTCTTTAAGAAAAATTGTAGCATGAGAAAAAAAATGATGAAAAATAAAACTTTCTCTATAGAGATAAACCTTCACCAAATATCAACTAACTTCACATCTATCATCATATTAGTCACATAAACTGCCATCTTAAAACAAAATTCCAACCTCATTAAACTTTGTACAATTCAAATTTGGTACTCTTCCACCATTTTTCCCTTTTAACCTTGAATAATTACCCAATAAAAGCTCCAATACCACATTTAAATATCCCCAATCATTACGTTAAAATTCAGATATCCAAATAATAAAAATACATCAACAACAAAATCTATATCTTCAACAAATAGAGCATAAGCCACAAACAAAATTCAAGCCTCATTAAGAATTGTATAATTCAATTTATAACTTTCACCATTATTCCCTTCGTTCTATAACTAAAATAGCAAAATAATATACACCAGAATTACCACTCCTTTCACCTTAAGGTTAAAGAAAAAATATTTTAAAAAAACTTATCTATCCCATTCACATTTAAATTTCAAATATTCCTTATCTACTGAATAAACTTTACAAAAAAAACCACATGAATTTTTAGTTTTTTAAACAATCAAATACTTTCTTATGCTTTTTTTTATATTTAAACAAAAAAAACCCTTCACTCTTTAATCTAATAATACAAAAAAAAGGAAAAAAAACACGTAGGAGGTTAAAAATACCCCCTCCCGTCTAAACCTCGCAATGCGGTAACTCCCAAAAAAAATGGCACGAAGCAGATGACTTTCAGGAAATAGTGCCCATCCAGTTCTCTCCCCCAACTCTCACTTCATCTTAAACTAACATCATCATTATTTAATATTCCTTTTTTTTTTAAATTTAAAAAAAAGAACAATTCTTCTTTTAATCAGCTCCAACTGCTGAGTCACCATTACAACCATTCCTTCTTGGAGCACAGCTCTTTTCTTCCATCTCTTGTCTCCTTAGAGATCGCGGTGACTACGTCTCTGTTGAAACCGAGTAATTGGCAGCTCTTGAGCAAATGCTATAGCTTCCTTTGGAGAATCAAAGAACTTTGGTTGGCAACCATCTTGAAAAACCTTCAAGACAGCTGGATATCTAAAGGTTGCCTTATAACCTTTCTTCCACAACAACTCTTTAGCAGAATTGAATTCCCGTCATTGGAACATAACTTCTTGACTCAAATCCGCATAGAAGAAAACTCGATTATTTTGAATCATCAAGGGTGATTTTCTCTGTTGTGCATTTCTAATAGGACTCGTAAAATTATTTCTCTGTCATAATAATTCAAGTAACGAACCAAAACAGGTCTTGGACTTTGACCTGAAATAGGTCTTCTACGCAAGGCTCTGTGAGCACGTTCCAGTATTATACCTTCCGGGAATTGTTCTTGACCCAGCACCTGCGGAATCCATTCAGTATAAAATTTTCTTGGGTCTTTAATCTAATAATACAAAAAAAGGAAAAAAAAACAGGTAGGAGGTTAAAAATACCCCCTCCCGTCTAAACCGCGCAATGCGGTAACTCCCAAAAAAAATGGGTGTGAGATAACTCACACGTAGCAGATGACTTTCAGGAAATAGTGCCCATCCAGTTCTCTCCCCCAACTCTCACTTCATCTTAAACTAACATCATCATTATTTAAACCAATAATCTTTATATTGTTCCGTCTGGATTGGTTTTCCAAATAATCAATCTTTTTCACCAAATTTTTATTTTGAGTTTGTAAGTCTTTGACCATTTTGGTCACATCCGAAACATGATCTCGTATTTCGTCTATATCTTCACACGAATTAAATTTATCTCTCACTTCAAGCTTAAAAGCTCCAAACTCAGCCATCTGTTGAGAATGTATTTTCACCACAGAGTATTAAAGCTAGTACCAAGTTCAGTCATAATCTTGGATAATCCCTGCATTGTATAAGATCATTTAGATTCAAGATTCACAAGAATCTTTTCAATTGGAAGAGATTCTGGCTCCACAGATTCCTGCTTCTTCTGCATAACCAAAGGGTCTTCTTTTGCTTCCTTCATTCTGGTTGCCTTCCTTGTAGTATAGCTGCGTGTGGAAACGCCAGCCACAGCCTCTCCAGCAATGACTGGAGGACGCTGGCCGGGGTTTTGCCCAGTCCATCAAGTTGTATAGGTTATTTTATCTCAAAAGGTGCAGTTTGCAGTGCCACCGGTACAGTTGACAAATGCCTTTCCCCAGCCGGTACTTCAACTGATGTTACTACAAGTGGTTCATTCATAACATTGCCGTCAGATGCTACTGCACATGTGCGAACCTGAGTAACTCTTTGTTCTAAAGGCTGTTTGGCGCCCTCTTTAGAGGGCTCTACCGATGTAATATTGAACTCTACATCCGAAAGCTGTACCTTTCTCCTGGGATCCATTTCAGGCTGAGTCTCGATGTCTTTCCTGTAGGTAGGCTCCAAAACTTGAACTTTTGGAAAATGTAGTTTTTTGATAATCTGTTGTCGTTTTTTTTTTGCTCTTTTCTACCAATTTTACCATCATAAGTTAAATTAACAGCACTGAAGTTATCTAAACTTTTAAAGAATTTTAACGGGCATTTCTAGACAAAACATTAAGATAGAGTCAGGAGAGGACTGGAAGGCACGTCTGATCCTTACGCAATCTTGCCACGCCCCTCCGTGGCCCACATCATGCGGAGAAAGGTAAAGACATTACCTGGGACAATAGGATTTGGAGGCGTTCCAGAAGGCCAAGGACGCACTGGCCAACACAACCCTTGTGGTACACGCCAGGCCAGAGACACCCACCACTCTCACAGTAGATGCTTCGTGCACAGCAGTAGGGGGTGCACTGGAGCAATTCATCAAAGGGGAATGGCAGCCCCTGTCCTTCTTTAGCAGACATCTCTGGCCACCTGAACTGTAATACAGCGTCTTTGACTGAGAGCAATTGGTGCTGTACCTGGCAGTCAGGCACTTAAGGTATTTTTGGAAGGTAGACAATTCAGTGTCTTCATGGACCAGAAGCCATTAATTTTTGCCTTCCATAAAGTGTTGGACCTGTGGTCGGCCAAGCAGCAGCGACTCCTCTCATATGAGTCTGAGTTCACTACAGACATTCAACACATCGTGGGTGACGCACTGCCCCATCCCCGCAATCAAGTCTATCCAGGCCCTGTCCCAGTGAATAGACTACTTAGCCCTCGGCAGGGGACAGCAGGATGACCCTGAGATCCTTGCAAGCAAGACAGCAATGTCCAGGCTCAGGCTGGAGGATGCTAACATCGATCCTGGTAAGTAGACGCTCCTCTGCGACATTCCAATGGCAAACACCACCTCATCGTGCCGACAGAATTGAGATGGCCGTTTTATGATGAGGTGCACAATCTGACGCACCTGGCCATCAGTACTGTCAAAATGGTGGTCAATCGGCTGGTCTTGCTGAGCCTCCAGAAACAGGTTGTCAGTGGGCCAAGGCCTGCACACTCTACCAGATGACCAAAATGCAGACATACGTGAAGGCACCATCCCAGACATTCGAGCCAGCACCACATAGGTTCAGCCACATCTACAATGACATTGTAGGGTCACTACTGGCCTCCCGCGGGACGAGTTACCTTCTCACCATGATTGCCTGCTCCATGAGGTTCCCCGAGGCGGTCCAGCTGGCTGACACAACCACTTGTGTCCTCCATTAAATTGGAAGAAGTAATAAATATAAAGGAAAGTTTGATAATAAATAGTCTCCCTTGCAGTTGGGGTACAATGTATTTCTTGAAATCAGAGGAATCCTGGAGCCAAGACAAAGTGATCCTGTGTTTCCCAAGGATTTGATTGAGTTGTTGGGGTAGTTGTAAGTGGAAGGGCCGAAAGGTCTCCTGCTCCTTCCACTGCCTTTGTTTTCTGTCTTGCGATGCTGATTGGGTTCACCTGTGTGTTCGCTCGCTCGCTGATTGGTTGCTTCAGTTGCGCGAGCCAATGGGTTGATTCGGTGAGGCCGCTATTGCATTGGACGCTGAGGTCGGGTTGGATTGATGGGCGGTTTCGCGGGCTGATTGGCTCTAGCTGTGAGGAGGCGGGACGTTGGCAGCGGCGTCGTCTGCTCGGGGTCCGTCGCCACGGGCCTAAAGGGAAGAAATTGGCGGCAGCGCCGGGACCTTCCTCAGCCGCGCGGTCCAGGGAATGCGGGCGACCCGCAGCCCGCCGGGACCCACCCGGGAGTGGCCGGTACCGGCGGGGTGTTTGGGTGGAGCCGAGGCGTCGGTGCAGGGGGCGGGGAGGGGAGGGGGATGAGGGAGAGGGAGGAGGATGGGAGGGGCGGGAGCCCGGAGGGGGCGGGGCAGGTCAAGGAGGGGAGGGGGCGGGGCCAGGCAGTGGTAAGGGGGAGTTGGAGGGCGAGGGGGAGGCTGGGCAAGGAGGGTGAGGGGAGGGGAGGAGGGCAGGGGGGGGGAGAGGGCAGGGGGGGGGAGAGGGCAGGGGGGGGGAGAGGGCAGGGGGGGAGAGGGCAGGGAGGGGGGGGGAGGGAACCGCCTGTTTGCCCCAAGTATTTTCTTCCACCAAGATTTCATCAACTCAGTCAAGGGCTGAACTAAGTCTCCATTTAAAAATGGTTATGTTGCAAATGCAAGATTACTTTGGCTTTATTCATCAAAAGTGGCCATTTCCACGGTTTCAACGAGGCTGCTCTCTTGATCTCAAAGAGACGGTTAGAAATGGTCTTCCTCCTTCAAAATCCACTTGTTACTCCTGGTGAAAGGAGAAGACGATGTAACTGTACCTTCTCTGACGACTGTATCTTCAATCCTCTCTTCCCCACAGCATGGACAACATTTTCTGCCTCTCATTTCTCCAGAATGTTTCTCCAGAATGGCTCATCCCATGACACGTGCCGTCATTTCTGCCTTTGAAGTCCATTCAGCCTCTTCAAAAGTATGAATCATGAGCCAATGGACTCCAGCCTTGAATCAAGAACTCGCTTATTCGAACAGCTGCCATCTCTCAGCACTCTATTGACTTAGTTTCAATTTTAAGAACACAGATAATCAACAGATGGTCTCTCGATTTGATCAGCTGTCTTTCCTGACGACACAAATTCTTCCGTTTTTAATAAAGCAAACACTCCAGTATCTCAAGGACCATCATGAAGGTTTTCCTCTTTCGGTTTCAGATGTAGAATGAGCAGACGTTTCTTCTGCGTACAAGGCTTGCCTTCTGGCATCTCAAAGGATTGTGTGTGTGACCCTGAATCCAACCCACAAAATAACTTGATAATATATATAAACTAGTGTAACTTTAAAGATTAATATTCGCACAAAATTGTCCATGATAATTCACAGGACAATGGCATCTTCAAACAATAATTTTAATTGGTAAAGATTAATAACAATACTTTTTACTTCACTCTAACTCCACTCTGCACAAATATATATGTGTGTGTGTGTGTTTGTGTATCAAAACCAAAACCATTCCAATTCAGGCAGTGTCCATCTTTTTTTTCTTCCTACAGTCGACAATCATCTCCTTGGTTTTGGTGGCATTGAGTGCGAGGTTGTTGTTGGTCCATGATTGAACCCTGCTTTCAATCTCCCTCCTGAATGCTGACTCGTTGCCCTCCTCATGCAGCTCATGACTGTGCTATCGTCAGTGAATTTGTAGATGGTGTCGTCATACCAAGCCATGCAGCTATAGATGTAAAGCGAGTCGAGCAGGGGTGAAATATGCAACCCTCTGGTGTTTGGGAGCTGATGGAGATTTTGGAAGAGTTGTTCTTGACAATCCACACTAATTTGGGCCTGGAGATGAAGAAATTCTGGATCCAATTGCACAGTATGTTATGGAGTCCCAGGACTTTGGAATTTGCTCATCAGCTTTGATGGGAGGATGGTATGGAATGCCAGACTCTAGTCAATAAAGAGCATTCTGATGGATGCACCTTTGTCGTCTGGGTGTTTCAGGGTTTTGGCAGAGCCAGTGAAGATGGCATCTGCCATAGGTCTGGTACTGCCTTAACCAAATTGGAGTCGATCCATGTTGCCCCTTGGACAGGAGCTGATGTAGTTCAACACCAGCCCCTCAATCCACCTCATCACTGGATGTGAGTGTCACTCGTCAATCATCATTTAGGCAGGTTACCCCACTCTTTGGAACTGGTATGCCACTCCCTGTCGGAGTGAGATGTTGAAGATATCCATAGCCAGTTGGTCAACACAGGTTATCAGTCCTCTGCTGGGTTCTCCATCCAGGCTTGATCCTTTCCTTTGATTCACTCTCCTGAAGGCAGCCCATGTTGTCATCTTTGGTTACTGATAGCAGCGGATCATTAAGAGATGTAGTGGGGGAGGGGAGATTTGCGATGGTTCTTCCCTGTACTAGTGGTCATATCAGGTGTAGAAGGCATTGAGTTCATGTGGAATGAGGCTTTGCCGCCTCCCATTGCACCAGATTTGTTTTTGCACCACTTTATGTCATTTAGGCCCCTGTCACAGCTGATGGGTATCCTTCGTTGTTTCCATTCTTGTGCTGAATCTCCACCACCGGAGAGATGGCTTTCCATGGTTCGTATTGGCTCCTTGTGTATCTGTATCACCAAACTGTGATTTGGCTCTCAGCAATTTCTGGATATTGTTGTTCATCCAGGATTTCTGGTTGAGAAAACTCCCTGAACAATTTAGTGGGGATACCCTTGTCCACAGCTGTTTTGATAAAGTTTGCTATGGTCCTGGTACAGTGATTCTGTTCCTCAGCTGAGTTCTTGAACACGATCCAATCCAGAGACTCGAGGCAGTCCTGCAGCTCGCTTCCCTCACGTGACCACCTTCTGGTTGTCCTGATCTAATAAGTGTTGTGAGCAATTTTAGGCCCCATTTCTAAGAGAGGATGTGATGGCCCAGAGGTGGTTTACAAGAATGATCCTGGGGATGAGAGGAATAATGTTTGAGGAGCATTTGATGGTTCTGGGCCTGTACTCGCCCGAGTTTAGAAAGATGAGGCAGGACATCATTGAAATCTGAATATTGAAAGGGCTGGATGGAGAGTATTTTGCCAGGAGTGGGAGAGTTGAGGATCAGTGGGCACAACCTCAGAATAAAAGGATGTCTGCTTAAAACTGAGATGGAGAAACCTTTTCATCTAGAGCAGTGATTTTCAAACTCCCCCTCCACCCCACCCCCAACCCCACCCCCTCCCCCCGGATCATATTCTACATAAACCTTATACCAGAAGTGCTCTGTTAGTAAAGGATTATTTAAAGTGGGAGGTGAGTTGAAAGAAAGTTTGAAAACCACTGTTTTAATTGTACCTCATTGACTTGTTCTGTGCGTGGTTTCATAACTCCAGAGGAAATGGGCCAATGAGAACTTTTCTTAAGCAATTTTTTTCCTTCTTAATTAGGTCAACAGCAGTCTTTCTCAGCGTTTTTTCCCATTCATATGCCACTTAAAGCAATCTTTTACTCATTTTTCAACACTCCAAGGAATAAAGTCCCAACCTGTTCAACCTTTCCCTGTAGCTCAAATCCTGAAGACCTGGCAGTGTCTTAGTAAATCTTCTCTGCACTCTTTCAATCTTACTAATACCCTTCCTGTAGCTAGGTGACCAGAACTGCACACAATACTCCAAATTTGTCCTCACTAACAACTTATGCCACCTCACCATAACTTCCCAACTCTTATTTTCAATATGTTAATTAATGAAGGCCAAGGTAACAAAAGCTCTCTTTAGAACCCTGTCTTCTTGTGACACCACTTTCATGGAATTATGCAACTGTGTTTTATCTCTTGCTGCCGATTTGTATAACTTCTCTGTTCAATTTCATAATGTTGGCTTCTGGACTATTTTATTGTGCCCTTGATGTAGAGCGTTCTGGCAGGGCAAAACAATTTTGTTTTCTTTTGTCAGGTCAAATTTTGTCACATTGATCCAAAAACAAGTATTTTCACCATTCCTTCATTTCAGATTCTCTGCAGCTGTGGTATTGTACCTCACAGTGACGGCATCATGTTTGTCTTGTTTATCCTTTACCCCTCCATCCTGACAGATGTGTTGATCAATGAGTGGACTCCACTCATCCAGCACCACTGCCATTTCTGCTGCTTGGGCATTTCATCCCACATATTCAATTTGTTATTTCCCCTCTTCTTTTTCTCAGTGAAGAGAATCAGGTTTATTTGATCATCTTTCTGAATCCCAGTGAAAGGTTATCGACCTGAAGGTTTCAACTCCGATTATTTTTCCAGTAGATGACCTGCTGAGTATTTCCAGCACTGAGAGTTTATTTTACTTTCTTGGTGTTTTACTGAGTGCTTTGAATGGGAGAAGAAATGTGGGTTGGGTTTAAGTGGAGAAGTCTCGATCATGGAGTGGATTTAGAAAAATAGACATAAAAGGGGAGGGTGCATGGAGATAGTTAATTCATCTTTTGAAATTGTTTTTTGAGCTATGATTATTTTCTGATGTACGCGCAGTGTTCAGAATTAAAAATTTATTGTGATGAACATGTCAGAAAATTTGCCGTTTTGTGGCAACAATTTAGGTGCAAATATTGTTATAAATTACATTTTAAAAAAAGAAATCCATTTGTGCAAAATGAAGAGTAAGTGAGGGAGTGACTGTGGTTCCTTGTCCATTCAAAAATCTGATGGCAGATGGGGAGAAGCTGTGTTTGTACCATTGGGTGTTCGTCTTCATGCTCCTGGACCTGTTTCCCTGGTGATCACAGTGTGAAGAAGGCCTGGTCTGGGTGGCGAGGGTCCTTGAGGATAGAGGTTGTTTTCTTGAGACTCTGCCTCTTGGAGAAATCCTTAATACATGGGCGAAGGATGAAAGGGGAAAAGTTTAGTGGAAACATGAGGGGGAGCTTCTCCACAAAAGGTGGTGGGAAAGTGGAACAAGCTCGTAGCTGCATGAGGAAATGTGAGCTCAATGTTAGCATTGAAGAGTTTGGACAAGTTCAGGGATACGAAGGAGATGGAGGATGATGGACTGGATGCTTGTCAGTGGGACAAGGCTGAATAAGAGTTTGGCACAGACTAGAAAAGGTCTGTATCGGTGCTGTAATGTTCTGTGAATCCATGGAGTGATGCACTGGGTCGTACATCTACAACCCAACAAAACTACCATGGTGCCTGCACAAAAGCACACAATATGCAGCACGTAATGACCAAATGAATAATCTAAATAAATATATGTAGAGGGCCAAGCGGGCACACAGCCCACGTTGTGAACCGTCGGTGACGCGGTTCTCCGACGTCTCGCAATACCATAAAACAGACCACTGGGCACTCACCCATTTAATGGACCACACGTGCACGGTGCTGCATGCCGAGGAACGGTACGTTGATCTGTGGTGTCTTCTGCGGGTAGGTGCAGGATATTCACAGGGCTTAATTTAAACCTGCTGGTTCCATGGATCGATAGCAAACTCTTAATAATGTCTCACCATGTCTTATTTGGCAGCCTATAATATACCCCAATAATAGTACCCTCATCCTTCTTATTTTTTCATTTTACCCACACTGCCTCCCTCGATGAGCCCTCCAGTCTCTTTTATCTTTCTCTGGATTCTAGATGTTGTAAGCCAAGAAACATTTTTGTAAATCTTCTCTGCACTCTCTCCACCTATCTCTATCCTTCCTTTGACAAATGAGACCAGAACTGAACACAATACTCCAAACCTGGCCTCACCAATGCCTTCAACAATCGCAGCATCATTTTCCAGCTGTACTTTATGCTATGATATATGAAGGCCAGTTTGCCATAACCACCCTGTCTACCTGGCAATCCACCTTCAAGGAACTCTGTACCGTAACTCCAAGATCCCTCTCTTCCTCTGCATTCCTCGATGCCCTTTCCCTTAACTGCATATGTCTTATTTTGGTTATTTTTTCTGGAATGCAGCAACTCACACTTGTCGACATTAAATTCCTTCTGCCATCTTTCAGTCCACTTTTCCAAACAAACCAAATCCTGTAATCTAAGAAAACCTTCCTCACCATCCACCACTCCCCCTATTTTCATATCATCTGCATATTTGCTTACCCAGTTAACCATCCCATTTCATTCCCCAACCACAGATCGAACATTGCCCCCCCCGTAGTGGGCATCTCCACATACTGCTGCAAAAAGTAGTCCTGAACACATTGTTTAAACTCTAAGCCATCCTGCCCTCTCAGTGACTGTGTTTCCCAATCCATGTTAGGAAAATTGAAATCCCCAACCAACACCACCCTATTCCTACTGCAGATGTCAGCTAATTCCTTGCACATTTGCTCTTCTAGTTCTCCCTTCCCATTTGCCAGACTATAATGTACCCCTATAATAGTAACCTCACCCTTCTTATTTTTTAGTTTTACCCACACTGCCTCCCTTGATGAGACCTGCAGTCTTTTGCCTCAGCACCGCTGTAATATCTTCCCTGACAAGTAATGCGGAATATAAAAGAAGTCTGTAAAGTTTGAATAAAGCCGTCTTGTGTTGACTAACGTGGGTATGTGTATGACTTTAGTAGCTGTACCCAAGTTGCCGCCAGAAATGGTGAGCCCCGAATGCAAGATTCAGCCGAAGCTTGAATCTCCAGTGATCATGGACACAACAACTGCAGCAGCTGCCACCACGGCTGCAGTTCAACCAGGTTCTGCCTATTTCTCCTGGAATTGACTAGACATGAGCTTTTAAATATGGAGGGCCTGAGTGACAGGGATCCATCTGATCTAATGAATGAGATGCTCGTATTAGCAGATGGCCATTCTCATTGTTTACTTTTTGAGATTCTATTCCTGTCCAAACTCCCGGGTCGTGTCGCAATACCAATCGTTAACATGGATTTCTGCCATCCCCATGATGTAGCGTGGGAGGCTGACAGGCTCGATCATTCTCCAACGCAAGCATCTGCTCACAAACAGCCTCTTTGATCAGTAGATCCATCTCCTGTGTCCTACAAGCCTCCTATATCTGCAGTTCAGTTAAAAAAGGATGAGTGCACTGATAGGCGGTGAGAATTGTGTTTCTACCATTGCCAATGGGGAAAAAAGCACATAGATGTGTACCGCCATTTATCTATTAGAAAAAAAGGCAGGAAATGAAAAGAACGGCTGCCAGTTGGGGCCTCGACAGCTGGCACAAGTACCGATTGGCCTATTGTATCTTCAAGACGACGCTGGTAAGTACAAATATCCTGCCAACCTATTTTGAAAAAAACATATATATAACAACACCTGGCTCTTCAAGCAGCAAATGGAACTACAATTCCCTGCTTTGGCACAGGACGGGTCGCAATTGGGAAAGGAGGTGCAACATTCCTTTGGAATTGCATATTGTCTTCATTTGCACAGGTCATTTTGGGTGCAGATTTTTGAAGGTCGCATGACTTGCCAGTATTCGTGAAGCGGAGGAAATTGGTTCACGCCACCACTTTGAAAACATACCCACTGGTCTGCAGACAAGGGAGAGTTTCCCATATTGGGGTGCATATCCTGCACAAAGATGCCTATGCTGCCCTGCTCAATGAATATCCTGCTATTATCTCTCCTAATTTCAACACCTCCAAAACAGTCCCATTACATAGACGCTTCAGACCCGCTGATTTATGCCAGTTCTCGTCATCTTCCAACTGATTCACTGCGGCAGGCAAGGGCAGAGTTTATTGCAAGGGAGAAATAAGGCATCATTCAGTGCTCCAACAGTCCTTGGGCATCACCGTGACACATGGTACCCAAAATAACAGGTGGATGTAGACGCTGCGGTGATTACCGTAGGCTCATTAACTACACCCGACAGATACCCTCTCCCTCATATGCAAAATTTCGCTGCCCATCTGCACATTTTCCATGTTTTCTCCAAAGTTGATCTTGTCAAGGGATACCATCAGATCCCGGTGTATAAGCAAGACATTATTATTCCTTTAAGGCCATTTGAATTTTTTAAGGATACTATTTGGGTTGAAAAACGCCGCTGAAACTTTCCAGCATCTTATAGACGCATTAGGCAGAATCGCTTCCATACACTTGGACGACATCCTCATAGCCAGTCAAACTGAACAGGATATCTCCAACTGCATTTACGCCGGCTGTTCCAATGGCTGGAGGAATTTGGTCTTCCCATCAACCCTAGCAGATGTCAATTTAGCAAGTCCACCATCGATTCCTGGGACCAAGATCACACCTAACGGTGTCTTTCCCTTAGCCAGCAAGGTAGAGGCAGTCCATGCTTTTTCAACACCTATCACGATTCAGGGCCTGCAGAAATTCTTGAGCACGAAAAACTTCTATCACCGGTTCATTCCAGCAGCTGCTGACATTCTTCGACCACGGTTTCCGATCCTCACCACAAAGCACGGGGATGTTCCCTGGACAACAGAAGCAAAGGTTGCGTTTGTGATGCCAAAGACGCTTTAGTCAACGCAGAAATGCTCCCCCATCCTAACCCCAACACATCCTTGACATTTAGTCCTAATGCCTCGAGTACGGCCATGGGTGTGTTTCTTGAGCAGTATGTCGATGGCCATTGCCAACCCCTCACATTCTTTAGCCAACATCTATGGCCATCAGAGATGAAATATCGTGCATTGCATCGAGCCACAAGGCACTCCAATTTGTTTTGGAGGGTTGGCATTTCACTGTGTTCACAGACCACCAGCCACTCGTCTTTACCTTCAGCAAAATAACAGATCCATGGTCGGCAAGACAGCAGGGCCACTCTCATACATTTCAGAATTTACCACGGACATGCGCTATATTTCTGGTAAAAACAATGGCATCACGAATATTCTGTCCAGACTGACTGTATATCATATTCAGGGTGACTTTGATATTCCTGAATTAGCCAGTGTCCAGGCAATGGACCCCGATGTTCAGGCATACAATACGGCCATTACTAACCTGGACATACAGCATGGGGCAGCACAACTGGGTGGCCAACCTTACTTTGTGACATGTCTTTGGGCTACACTCGACCAGTGATTTCACCATCTTGGAGGCAATGCCTTATTGACCAGATACACAGCTGTCTCATCCATCCATCAGAACATCTGTCAAGCTCATGTCAAATAAATATGTAGGTCATGGACTGAAAAAAGGTGTCGCGCCATGGGTCTGCACATGTACCTCCTGCCAGACAGCCAAAATTCAGTGGCACACTAAGACACCTCTTCAAACTTTCACGGCATTATGAAGGCAGTTGGAACACGTTCATGTGGACCAGCTTGGATCATTGCCAGTATCTCAAAACCTGAGATATATTCTAACATAACATAACAATTACAGCACGGAAACAGGCCATTAGGCCCTTCTAGTCCACACCGAACCAAACACCCCTTTCTAGTCCCACCTCCCTGCACAATGCCCATAACCCTCCATCTTCTTCTCATCCATATACCTGTCCAACCTTTTCTTAAATAATACAATTGACTCCGCCGCCTCTATTTCTCCTGGAAGAGCATTCCACACGGCTACCTCTCTCTGAGTAAAGAAGATCCCCCTCATGTTACCTCTAAACCTCTGCCCCTTAATTCTTAACTCATGTCCTCTTGTTTTAATCTTTCCTCCTCTTAATGGAAATAGTCTATCCACATCCACTCTGTCTATCCCTTTCATAATCTTAAATACTTCTATCAAATCCCCTCTCAACCTTCTACGCTCCAAAGAATAAAGACCTAATCTGTCCAATCTCTCCCTATACTCTAGATGCTTAAACCCAGGTAACATTCTGGTAAACCTTCTCTGCACTCTCTCCACTCTGTTTATATCCTTCCTATAATTAGGCGACCAGAACTGCACACAGAACTCCAAATTAGGCTGCACCAACGTCTTATACAATCTCAACATCACCTCCCAACTCCTATATTCCATGCAATGATTGATAAAGGCCAGCGTACTAAAAGCCTTCTTCACCACCCTATTCACGTGAGTTTCTACCTTCAGGGAACGATGTACCGTTACTCCTAAATCTTTCTGCTCTTCTGTATTCCTTAATGCTCTCCCATTTACCACGTATGTCCTATTCTGATTCTTCTTACCAAAATGAAGCACCTCACACTTATCAGCATTAAATTCCATCTGCCATTTTTCAGCCCACTTTTCTAAGCAGCCCAAATCCCTCTGCAATCCTTGAAAACCTTCTTCATTATCCACTATTCCACCTATTTTAGTATCGTCTGCATATTTACTAATCCAATTCACCACCCCATCATCTAGATTATTAATGTATATAACAAACAACAATGGGCCCAATACAGATCCTTGAGGCACACCACTGGTCACCGGCCTCCAACCTGACAGACAATTATCCACTACCACTCTCTGGCCTCTCCCTTTCAGCCAATGTTCAATCCATTTGACTATCTTAAAATTTATACCTAAAGACTGCATCTTCCTAACTAACCTTCCATGTGGTACCTTATCGAAAGCCTTACTGAAGTCCATATAGACAACATCCACTGCACTACCCTCATCCACATTCCTAGTCACCTCTTCAAAAAATTCAATCAGATTGGTCAAACATGACCTTCCTCCCACAAATCCATGTTGAGTGCTCCTGATCAGACCCTGTCTATCCAGATGTTTATAAGTACTATCTCTAAGAATTTTCTCCATTAATTTACCTACCACAGACATCAAACTTACAGGCCGATAGTTGCCAGGCTTCCTCCTTGAACCCTTTTTAAATAACGGAACCACATGCGCAATGCGCCAATCCTCCGGCACTATCCCCATATCTAATGACATTTGGAAAATTACCGCCAGAGCCTCTGCTATTTCCTCCTTCACTTCTCTCAATGTCCTGGGGAAGATCCCGTCTGGTCCCGGAGACTTATCCACCTTTATATTTATATTTATATTGTTGAACGTTTCACGCACTGACCAGAGGCCATCTTGTTGCCATCCAGTGACATTGAGACAAGTGCCAGAGCATTCATTGTCAATTGGATGGCTAGATTTGGTTTTCTGACTCACATTACTTCACACCACGGAGCACAATTCACCCACAGTCCAATGGCCTTATAGAACATTTCCACCGGCAACTGAACTCAAACTTAAGGCCTGACTCACCGGTCCCAATTAGGTCAACGAGTTGCCATGGATTCTATTGGGAGCGTGCATGGCTCCAAAGGAAGATATGTCTGCATTGTCCGCAGAGATCGTTTATGGTACGGTCCTTACATTTTCATGGGACATTCATTTCACAGCCAACTCTGATCTGAATGTTCTTCATCAGCTTTGACATGGTGTCATGATCAGCAAACCTTTTCCTACCCACTGGCATGGATCCCCTAAACAGAATATGCCCCCACCACTCCTGGACGCTGATTTTGTTTTTGTGTGCAGACAGATCCCAAGAGCGCCGTTACAATGAACGTATGAAGGCCCTTTCCGCGTGTTGAAGAAGGATGAGGTTGTGTATACATTGGACATTGGGGGACATTCACAGCTGTTTCTGGCAACTGTTCGAGGGGGGGGGGGGTGGTTGGTGTAGCAGCTGTCTAGTGGCCGAGCTGGCAAAGTTCTTTGGCAGGCGTGCAAAATAATGAGACAGACAGCTGGAAACTCATCCATTTATTTGACCGCTCATGCATGGTGCTGCGTGCTGTCGAATGGCACCTTCTCTGTAAATTCTCCTGCCAGAAGGTGCAGAACATTCACAGGGCTTAGTTTAAATCTGTGGTCCCGTGGATTGGCAGCAAACTCATAATGATGTCCCAGCTTGTCCCATGGAGCCCGGGACATGCTGCAAATAAAACAAAGCCTGTAAAGTCTGAATAAAGCAGTCGTGTGTTGACTAAACTGGTGTGTGTATGTGTGTTGCTTTAGTAGCTCTATCAAAGTAGCTGCTACATATATAAATATTTTGGGTGATTATCGCACTTCTAGCTATTCCCTAGCCTGTCAGTCCTGATTTTGATGATGGACATGGTTATAGATGCTGTTCACTGGATGGAAATGGTCATTTTATAATTCCTTGAGCCCTATTTGAACAACGCTCCCAGTAAATGCAATCTAAAGAAGTAAGGGAGACCCCAGTGATCCTCACAACTCTGCATAATTCCTGTCTGATGCTTTACAGCAACTAGACCATCCAATGATGCAGCCAGACAGGAGACTCAACTGCACTCCTGTAAAATCTCAAGATAAGAGCTGTTGGCCTTAACCTCCTCAACCTCCTTGGGAAGTGTAGGTACTTCTGACAAATAAGGAGGTGTGATTGTTTTGTGTATTAATACATGTGCGGTATGGATGGGAATTTTACGTGATTGTATTGTCTATTCTTGCTGTTTAACAATCTTTAGTGGATAGAAGTAGTCATTGTACTTTAGGATGTACAATCATGTACAGATTGTCATAAAATAGCCATTTGGCCCAGATGTCTATTCAGTCGAAGAATACTTTCGACCACAGGCAGTTTTTGAACAATAACCCCATTCATTCTGCAACAACTGCCACTTAATTTTGCCAGTTGTTCAAAGTTAAGCTCTATGGGGAAAACACCACTGTCAACTCTTCTACCTTAAAGGAGTAAATATATTGAAATGGGCAGTAGATCAAGAGATGGAAACAGTGAAATCAGACAGAGGTAAATGGCTGCTTAAAATTAGAAACATTCGTGTTCATGCTATAGAGTTTAAGGCTGCCCAGGAGGAATATAATGTGTTTTCTATAAGTTTGTTTGCCCTCACCCTGGCGAAGGATGGGGCCAACAGATATGTTGCTGGAAGGGTTCGGGAATTAATATTTTAGGCCACAGGAAGCTCAAGGTTCGATCCACAGAGCACAGGTGTTTAGCAAAATGGCCACCCAGACTGTATTTGGTCTTGCGGATATCGAGGTCAACTAAGTCTACCAAATATAGTAGATTAGGTTCGATGGGATGCATGTGAAACATTGCCTCACCTCGAAGGTCTGATTGTGACTTTGGATGGAGGTGAAAGGAGATGTAGGGACAAGTTTGGTAATTTCTGCAGTTCCAATGGGGAGTGCGTCAGGTGGTGGTGGGAGGAGAGGGTAGTGCTGTCGAGGGAGTCACAGAAAGACATAACCCTGTGAAAAGAGGATATGAGTGGAGCAGGTTAGATGTAGCAGGTTATAGGATGGTGCTGAAGTTGGAAATGTCCAAGGATAACATGTCAAATGTGGCAGCTGATGGGTGGTAAGTGAGAAACCTAAGGGATTTTGTCATTGTTCTGCCAGAGCGGAGGTGGGGTAAGGGCAGAAAAAGAATTTGAGATAAGGGTGTAGGCTTTATCAAAGACAGTATGGGGGAATCAGCATTTATTGAAGAAATAACATATTTTGGGTATCCTGGAGTAGAAGTCCTCATCTTGGGATTTTTACAGGCCCAGAGGACCCCAAAACCTAGCAGCAATAGAAAATCACCAAGACAAATGGATACTTAAACAAACATCATTTTTAATTATCTTTGAACACAAAACAGGATCAAACTTTAATTTAACACTATTAACTTAATAGCCTCACATTACCCCCTTCTAATTCTAAGTGCCGGTGTATTTAACGTGTATAAAGTTCTTTGAAACAACTCCAAGTTCACCAGTGTCTATCAATTCTTAAACTGTGCACAGAATTCAACATTTATGAATTTTCACCAAGCTCTGGTACTTAAAAGTAAATGTTTACCCCTCCAGGAAGGCTCTTGTTGGTTTCAGAGAGGACTTACTTGGTCATTGGACACACAAAGACTGATTCCCTCTGATCAGCCACTTTGGAGTCTTGCCAATGAAACCCATCAGGGTTTTCCAAATGATAACCTCTTCTGCAGGTCAACATAGAGTTCCCTTTGTTTCCCTTATTTCAGGTGAAACACTCGAGCCAGCTATTTCCTCTTGTATGGATGACAAAGTTTTGCAACAGGCTGAACTGAGAACTCACAACCCGTGTTCAAAATGGGTTTCAACAAGATGCCAGCTTGCCATCTCACTCTCTCTCTCTCTCTCTCTCTCTCTCTCTCTCTCTCTCTCTCTCTCTCTCTCTCTCTCTCTTAGAAAAAGTCTATTTGGTGTCATCTCTCTGCTTGCAAAACCACATGAACTTCTTAGAACAGCAAACTGGAACATGCTTTTGAAATTCTTTAGCAAAACAGTCTCCTTGTTTTGTCTTTGCAAATGCTCTCAGTACCTGCATGACTCACTCTCAGCAAAGCCTTTGCAATTTAAATAAGAGCTGTTTTGTGGAGTGTTTGTGTTTGTTTGTGACCTAAATGACTCCTACAATCCATCTCTTTCAAAAACATATCTTTGTACAATGTAAAATGTATAATCTGTCACAGGACAAATGCAGTAGAGGAGTTGTGATAAAACCAATGGTGTCCTTGCAAACAAAAAGTGGGAAGAGGTATACAGTTAGTTCTGGTGAGTGGAGTTTGTAATAGTTGAAACGTGAAACTCTCTCTAGTTCAGGAGACAATTTCACATAAAATTGCTTTTTTCCTGCTGTAAGGTAGACAGATTCGCCATTGGCAGAAATTGCTGAAATGACTCTTGCAGTCTGAGAAAGAAGCAAAAGAGAGTAATGCTCTCCCCCCCCCCCCCACCCAACCATCCCAAACCCTGGGCCAAGTCACTGAGGGTCTGTGGATTCTCTTTCAATGCTCACAGACCAATCCAAGTCATTTGCAATGTGAGCTCCACTTTTTAACCTCTGACACGATTAGGAACCATTTAGCACCCACTCGTATCCCAAGTCTGATACCTGATACACTTTTAGCCAGTTTTGAACCAGTCTCTAGCAATCCATAGCCTAGTGTGAGTTCCTTGACTACTTTGTCCAGAAGCCCATAGCCTGCATGGGTTCCTCTCCTCAAGTCACCAACAGCCTGCCACCTTTGTGGGTCCTTCAGCTGCAAAACCCCTCACTGGTCTGCTTCCATAGTCACTGACTCATGGAATGAATCCTCTGCTTCTGAGATGTTGATGGGGTGTGGTCTTTCTGTTTTCTGGTGCCCTGGACTAGTCGTCCGCTTCCCCAGATTTCACAGTGGCGAAGAAATCTAACAAATCTAAATAAAAAAAATTTAACTAAGAGGAGAATCTCACATGTGTGGAGGGATGGAAAGGGCATTATTACAAATTGAAGCCTGATATTTGAATATTCAGGTGCCAAATTTGCAAAAGCATCGAGTATATATTTCTCAACCTATATGTAATTTTTCCTAAAGGAATACAATTTTGAATTTTTGCATGTCATCTTAGCATCTCTAAAAATATATCTGATTTCCAAGTAAGTGCAATACATTTCCTCATCACTGCAAATGCTAATTTAACAAATTTCAATTGATATATGAATAGTTTTAATTTGGGCCTTGTTCCTTCAATATTTCCTAATAAAAAATAAAGTTGAATTTTGCGGAGAAACAACTCCTGTAACTTGTTCCACAAAATTTGTAATTTTCCCCAAAAAGATTTCCATTTGGACAAAGCTAAGTTGAATGCAAAAAAGTTGTGACATCTTCACCACACCTCAAACATTGATCTGATCATTCTGATTTTAGTTTATTCATTTTCTCTGGTGTAAGAAGTAACTGTAGAAGAAAAACTAGTTGTGAATTCCTTCCTCACTGCTGCAGTGTGGAACGATGGTCAATAGTTCCAGACTGCTGAGTTGAAGTGAATTAATACAACTCCCCTGGATCACATGATCTCTGTTTCCAAATCAGCTTCCTGTAGAGCTTTTCAAATCCAAGTGCCTGAGTTACTTGACTCCAGGTGCAGCTTTCAGATAAAATCCTTGCTGACATCTGCTACATGACTGATGTAAAAACGATTATACTGAACTAATTTATATTTTATATTGAGATCCTTATACGGATCTACCCATATTTGCCAATCAATTACAATATTCAGATCCATTTCTCACCTTTGTCTGGACTTATGGACACATCAAAGTAATTTTTTAACAATTCCTCTTTATAAGGAATTTCTATTTCAGTACAACATGGTTGGTCCTAACTTATCCTTCAAATATGCTCTTGGGTGGAAATAACAAAAGAAATTGCTATGAGTTATACGATATTTATTTCTCAGTTGCTCAAATGACATTAATTGACCCCTTTCATAACAATCTTCAACATTTATAATCCCCTTACGAAACCAGCTATTCAGAAATTGATGATGCTTTGAAAAAGGCGAGGATTTTGAATCATAGCCATTCTGGGTGATGTACATCCACTTAAACCAATTTCATCATTTATTTTATTCCATATATTAATCAAATGTTTCAACAATTGTGTATCTTTATCACCAACCATTAATTTCTATTCCCACTTGTCTATAAATTCTTCTGCTTTTCCTCTCTTCTATTTTATTTGATACAATTTTAACCCATGGCAATTATTCCCTTTCAAACAAAGAAGCAAGAAATCTCATTTGAGCAACTGGACACTAATTTTTAAAATGAGGAAGCTGTCGTCGTGTCAATGTAGAATTTGCATTGAGAGAAACGCAGCTGTCTTTAGTTACCTTATTGAATTGGCTAAAATGGCAGAACATGAGAGCAAATGTCCTGGAGGAGTGTGGGTCACTTGTAACATGGGATTAATTCGAAAATGTGTTCACATGAAATAAACTCATGATGCAGACTGTTTTCTAAGAATGGAATACAAGAGGAAGGTTGACTAGGTCTCCAGCAGAATATAGATTACAAGATATAGGAGCAGAAGTCAGCCCACGGACCAACTTTCTCCCCTTAACCCTTGATTCTTTGATGAATCAAATACCTGTCAATCTCTGTACTAAATACACCCAATTACCTCAGTTCCATAGATTCATGACCCACTGACACAATCAATTTTTCCACATCAGTTTTAAATTGACATCCTTATATCCTGTAATTATGCTCTCTTGTCCAAGCATCCTCCACCATGGGAAACATCTTTGCCAAATGGACTCTGTACAGGCCTTCCATTATTTTAAATGGCTCTGAGGTCCCCCTTATCCTTCTGTACTCCAACTAGTACAGTCAAAGAGTCGACAATTGTTCCTCATACACTAACCCTTTCATTCCTGATATCATTCCAGTAAATCATCTCTGGCCTTCTCCAACACCAGCACATCTTTTCTCAAATATGGCACCCAAAACTCTAAACCTGATGGAATGGAAAGGTAATTCTCTAATAACACAAACACAACAGTTAAATGATATTATGTCTTGTTGAAAATTACAAAAAATTATTAAAGAGTCAAATAAAAATTTCAAAAGATGCCGTGGCTCATTTATGGACTCTTATCATAACCTAAAGAATTCAGGTTGTTCTGCTGTGTTACGAGACCAGAAGATCCCAAAACCCACAGCAATAGATATTCACCAAGGCAAATGGTTACTTAAACAAAAGTTGATTTTAATGATCTTTTAACATGAAAACAGAATTACACTTTAACTTACTTACTTTACCTAACTTATCCCCCTTCTAATTCTAAGTGCACCTGTGTGTAAGTTCAGAAAAGTTCTTTGGTTCACAGTCCAATCTCACTTCTCATTCATCCAAGTTCACTGGTTGCAGGCCATTCTTATACTGTGCACAGAATTTAACATATATAAAGTTCACCAGATTTGGTGCTAGAAAGGTAAATAATTACTGTTCAGAATGTTTCTTGTTGGTCTTCAAAGAGAGGTGTGTTGTTCAGGGAAGTATTAGGGTGTTTTTGACTCAACGTTACAGCATCTGAGGTCCGTTATCTCTTCAGAAAACCCCTGATAGCTTTAGCATGGAGCAGAGCTGAGCCAGGACTTTGCAGGTGTTTAAGGGAGTGTGAGGGCAGGGTTTGTTCTCACCAAATGTCTCTGCTTGAAATCAAGATTCAAACCATTTTGAGGAATACAACAGGAATTGTTCAACAAGAGCCTGGTGATCCCTGAGGAGTTTTCTTTCAATAGTGGACATTATTTTTTCTTTTAAAAAGTCCATTAATCTTCCTGATGCAGATCTTTGTATTTAACTTTCAGGTTGCTATCTGTTGTTAACTTGGAGGCCTTTAATGGGGTGACGGGGTAGAATCTTAGCTTTAACCAAGCAGTTCGCTTGCAATTTTCCAGCTGTAGGATGCGGTGCAGTTGCTTGCAAGTTTAGCAAGTGGGATTATGATGTGAATCTGCAAGTCACAGTGTCATTTTTGTTTTTGAAAATGCCAAGGTGAAAATTTTAACTTTGGTCTCCTTGGTTTGCCTAAGTTTACAGAGAAGACAGAGTTGGATGCCCATTTGGCGAATCGGATGGGCAAAGCAGAAAGCACAAAAAATAATGAAGCAGACTGAAGTGACATTGAACCCAAACCCAGGTAAAGAATTTAATTTTGTGCTGTGTACTTAAGAGATCAAATGATTTGGGCTTTTAGTGGTGACCTATTTAAATGAAAAAACTCTGATTAGAATTGAAGTTTATGGAATGTTTGGAAGTTACCAAAAAAAAATGGAGCATATAAATTAGATGTTGTAATTAAGATAAATGAACAATACAATGAGCCTGGTGTCACAGTATCTGCCTCCCTCTACCATACATCACCATTAAACCTTCTCCCCAATATGAACCTGATGTCACAGTATAGGCCAGAATTTATTGTACATCACTGTTAAACCTTCTCACTACAGTGAATCCGGTGTCAGCAGTATCTGTCAAAGTTAACTGTACATCACCTTCAGCATTCTTCCTATTCTGAACCCGGTGTCACAGTTTCTGTCCCAGTCTACTGTACATCACCATTAAACGTTCTTCGCACTGTGAACTTGTTGTCACAGAATCTGCCACAGTTTAATGTACATCTCGTTAAACATTCTCCCCACTGTGAACCTGGTGTCAAAGTATCTGCCACAGTTTATTGTACATCACATTAAACATTCTCCCCACTGTGAACCTGGTGTCACAGTATCTGATACAGTTTATCGTACATTACTGTTAAACCTTCTCACTGCTGTGAAGCCAATGTCACAGTAACTATCTCAGTCGTCCATATATCAGCATCTCTCCACTGTGAATCTGGTGTCACTTTGCCTGCCACAGTTTATTTTACATCACCGTTAAATTTAATCCCAATGTGAAAGTGGTTTTCACATTATCTGACGCAGTTTATAGAACATCACTGTTAAACTTTCTCACGACTGTGAATCCTGTCTCACAGTTTCTGCCTCAGTAAAGTGTACATCAATGTTAAACCTTCTCCCCCCTGTGAACCTGGTGTTACAGTACCTGCCTAAGTCTACTGTTCATCACCGTTAAAACCTACCCACTGTGAACCTGGTGTCACAGTATCTGACACAGTTTATCGTACATTAATGTTAAACATTTTCACTCTCGTGAACCCATTGTCCCAGTGTCTATCTCAGTCCACCGTACATCACCGATAAAAATTCTCCCCCCTGTGAAGCTGGTGTCAGAGTATCTGCGTACGTCTATCGTACGTCACCATTAAACATTCTCCCAACAGTGAAAACAGTGTCACTTTCTCTGTCACAGTTTATCATACAGAACTGTTAAGCGTTCTCCCCACCGTCAATCCCGTCAGTGTCCCAGCATCTGCCACAGTTTCTCGTGCATCACCAGTAAATCTTTTCCCCACTGTGAGGCCGGTTTTACTGTACCGACCACAGTTTATTGTACATCATCATTAAACCTTCTCCTCACTGTGCACCTAGAGTCACGGTATCTACCTCAATTCACCATATATCATCATTAAATTTTCTTCCCACTGTGAACACAGTGTTACAGTATTTGCCTCAGTCTACCATACATCACTGTTAAACCTTATTCCCCACTGTGCACCTGGTATCACAATATCTATCTCAATTTACCGTACATCACCGTTAAACCTTATACACAATGTGAACCATTTGTCAAAAGTTCCTGCGAGCATTTATCATACATTAAGTTAAACCTTCTCCCCACTGTGAACACTGTGTCATAGTATCTGCCTCAGTTTCTGTACATTACCAGTAAACCTTTTCCCCACTGTGACCCCTATTTTACTCTACCTACCGTAGTTTATCGTACATCACCATCAAATCTTCTCCGCTCTGTGCACCTAGAGTCACGGTATCTTCCTCAATTCACCATACATCATCGTTAAATCTTCTCCCCACTGAGAACACAGTGTCACAGTATCTGTCTCAGTCTACCGTACTTCACTGTTGATCTATCTCTCAACTGTTAATCCAGTGTCACAGTATTTGCCACATTATATCATACATCACCGTTAAACATTTTCCCCACTGTTGATCTGATGCCACAGCATCTGCTGTAGTTTATTGTACATCACTGTTAAACCAACTAACGACTGCTGTGAACCCGGTCACACAGTATTTTCCTCATTCTTCCGTATAGCAACATTAAACCTTCTCCCCTCTGTGAACCCGGTGTAACAGTATCTGGCTCAATCTGCCGTACATCACCATTAAACCTTCTCCCAACTTTGAACCTGTTGTCACAGCATTAGCCACAGTTTATCGCACATCTGTTTTAAACCTTCTCTCTTCTGTGAACTAATTTTCATGGTATCTGCCAAAGTTTACCATACATCACTGTTAAACCTTCTCACTACTGTGAATGCCGTGACACTGTATCTGCCCCAGTTTAACGTACATCACTTTTAAACCTTCTCCCCACTCTGAACCCAATCTCACAGTATCTGCCACAGTCTCCCTTGTATCAGAACTAAACCTTCTCCCCACTGTGAACCTGTGTCATGCTTTGTGCCGGAGTTCGTTGTACATTACTGTTAAAACTTTTCCCCACTCTGAACCTGGTGTCACAGTATCCACCTCAATATAACTTATATCACCCATAGACCTTCTCCCCACTGTGAACCCGGTGAAATAATATCTGCCTCAGTCTTTTGAAAATCACCATTATAATTTCTCCCCACTGTTAAATCTGTGTCTCTGTATCTGCAACATTGTTTAGCGTGTCACCTTTAAACCTCTTCCGCACTGTGAACCTGGTATCACACTACCTGCCACAGTTCATTGAACCTGAATGTTAAACCTTCTCACTAATGTGAACCCGGTTTCACAGTATACGTCTCAGTCTCCCATCCCCTCTGTGAATTCGGTATAACAGTATATGCCAGAGTTTATTATACATCACTGATAAACCTCCCCACTGTGAACCGGGTGTCATAATATCTGTCTCCATGCACTGTACATCACCATTAAAGCTTCCTCCCACTGTGAACTGAGTGAAACATTTTCTGACACATTTTATCATACAACACTGTTAATCCTCTCATTGCTATATAACCATAAAACCATATACAGCACAAAACAGGCCAGTTTGGCCCCATTAGTTCGTGCCGGAACAAATCCCCACCCTCCAAGTTCCACTGACCAGCACCTGGTCCATACCCCTCCAATCCTCTCCCCTCCATGTAATTATCCAGTCTTCTTCTTCTTCTTTGGCTTGGCTTCGCGGACGAAGATTTATGGAGGGGGTAAAAGTTCACGTCAGCTGCAGGCTCGTTTGTGGCTGACAAGTCCGATGCGGGACAGGCAGACACGGTTGCAGCGGCTGCAAGGGAAAATTGGTTGGTTGGGGTTGGGTGTTGGGTTTTTCCTCCTTTGCCTTTTGTCAGTGAGGTGGGCTCTGCGGTCTTCTTCAAAGGAGGTTGCTGCCCGCCAAACTGTGAGGTGCCAAAATGCACGGTTTGAGGCGATATCAGCCCACTGGCGGTGGTCAATGTGGCAGTCTTACATTAAATGTAAATAACGTCCCTGCTTCAATCACCTCCGCCGGAAGCTTATTCCACATCCCAACCACCCTTTGTGTCACAAAATTTCCCCTCGTGTTCTCCTTATAATTTTCGCCCTTCAACTCAAACCATGACCTTTGAATATCCCCCACTCTTAACTGAAAAAGCCTATCCACGTTGACACTGTCCCTTTTAAAATCTTGAACACCTCCATCAAATCCCCCCTTAATCTTCTACGCTCCAGAGAAAAAAGCCCCAGCCTGCTCAACTTTTCTCTGTAACTCAAACCCTGACATCCTGTCAACATTCTCGTGAACCTTCTCTGCACTCTCTCTATTTTGTTTATATCTTTCATATAATTTGGTGACCAAAACTGGACACAGTACTCCAAATTTGGCCTCACCAATGCCTTGTACAATTTCATCATAACCTCCCTGCTCTTGAATTCAATACTCCGATTTATGAAGGCCAACATTCCAAATGCCTTCTTCACCAAACCATCTACCTGAGTATCAGCCTTGAGGGTACTATTTACCATAACTCCCAAATCCCTTTGTTGCTCTGCTCTCCTCAATTGTCTACCATTCAATGTATATGACCTATTTAGATTTGCCTTTCCAAAATGCAACACTTCACACTTATCTGTATTAAATTCCATCAGCCATTTCTCAGCCCACTCCTCTAGCTTTCCTATATCTCTTTTTAAGCTATGGTAATCTTCTTCATTGTCCACAATACCACCAATCTTTGTATCATCTGCAAACTTACTTATCCACTTCACCACCCCTTCTTCCAGATCGTTAATATATAGAACAACCAATAGTGGACCCAGGACTGATCCCTGAGGAACTCCACTAGTCACTGGCCTCCAATTTGACAAACAATTTTCTACCACGACTCTCTGACACCTCCCATCCAACCATTGCTGAATCCATTTCACTACCTCCTTATTTATACCTAATGCCTCTACCTTTTTACCTAACCTCCTATGGGGAACTTTGTCAAAAGCTTGACCAAAGACTAAATAGACACATCCACAGTCTTCCTTTTATCAATCTTTTTTGTAACCCCCTAGAAAAACTCTATAAGGTTTGTTAAGCATGATCTACCCCTGACAAAACCATGCTGACTACTACCGATCAATCCCTGTTCTTCCAAATATTTGGAAATGCCATCCCTCAGAACACTTTCCATTAACTTCCCCACCACAGACATCAGACTCACATGTCTATAATTTCCAGGCTTACATTTGGACTCTTTCTTAAACAGCGGAACAACATGAGCCACCCACCCTCCAATCCTCTGGCATTACCCCCATGACCAGTGACATCCTAAATATCTCTGTTAATGGCCCCACTATCTGTACACTAGCCTCCCTGAGTGTCCTTGGGAATACTTTGTCCAGACCCAGAGATTTGTCCACCTTTATCTTTTTTAACATTGCCATCACTACCTCCTCGGTTATCCTTATATGATTCATGACCTCCCCACTATTTTTCTTTACTTCAACTGGTACAATATTTTTTTCCCTAGTGAATACCGAGGAAAAGAAATCATTTAAAATTTCCCCCTTCTCCTCTGACTTCTAACATAGCCTACCCTCCCTATCTAAAGGGGTCCAATTCTATCCCTCACTAATCTTTTACTTTTAATGTACCTATAGAAACCCTTTGGATTTATTTTTACTCTGTCTGCCAAAGCCTCTTTGTGCCTCTTTTTGGCCTTTCTAATTTCTTTCTGAAGATTTTTTCTACACTCCTTGTAGTCCTCTTTCAATTTCTCATCACCCTGCTGTTTATACCTCTTGTACACCTCCCTCTTTCTCCTAACCAAATTTCTAATATTCCTCAAAAACCAAGGGCTCCCTATGACTTCCAGCCTTTCCTTTGATCCTCACTGGGACACATCTACTCTGTACTCTCAAAATTTCTTCTTTGAATATTCTCCATTTTTCATTTACTTCCTTTCCTGAAAAAATCATGTCCCAGTCAATACTCCCCAAATCCATTCTTATTCCTTTGAAATTTGCTTTTCTCCAATCCAGAACCTCAACTTTAGGCCCTTCTTTGCTCTTCCCTAAAACTACCCTAAAATTAATAGAGTTGTGATCACTAGACTCAATTTGTTCTCTAACATTAACCTCAGACACCTGACCTATCTCGTTCCCTAACCGGAGATCCAGTATTACACCGTCCTGAGTCGGTTTCTCTACGTATTGATTAAAAAAACTATCTTGTACACATTTGACAAACTCTAGCCCTTCCAGCCTCTTACTGTATGGGTATCCCAATCAATGTGAGGGAAGTTAAAATCTCCCATGATCACCACCTTATATTTATTACACATATATGCTATCTCCTTACAAATATGTTCCTCCAATTTTCTTGTCCCATTTGGTGGTCTATAATACACTCCTATTCGTGCCCTCATGCCTCCTCCACCCCTCAATTCCACCCAAACAGCCTCACTGGACGATCCCTCCAAACCATCCTGTCACCTCACAGCAGTAATGTCCTCCTTCACAAGTAGAGCAACTCCTCCCCCTTTTTACCCCCTGTTCTATCACATCTAAAACATTTGTATTCTGGAATATTGAGTTGCCAGTCCTGTCCCTCCCATAACCAGGTCTCACTAATTGCCCCCACATCATAATTCCAAGTGCCAATCCAGGCTCTAAGCTCGTCTACCTTGTCACTCTGCTTTTTGCATTGAATGACATGCATTTCAGTATCTGTCTCAGCCCACTGTACAACAACATTAAACCTTCTCCCCACTGTGAAACTGATGTCACAGTATCTGACACAGTTTATTGGACATCAGTATTAAACATTCTCACTACTGTGAAACAGGTATCACTGTATCTGCAACATTGAATCGTGTATCACTGTTAAACCTCCATCCCACTGTGAACCTGGTGTCAAATTATCTGTCTCAGTCTACTGTACATCACCGTTGATCTATCTCTCAACTCTGAATCCATTGTCACAGTATTTGCCACATTATATCATACATCACCATGAAATCTTTTTCCCCACTGTTGACCTGATGCCACACCATCTGCTGTAGTTTATTGTACATCACTGTTAAACCTTCTAACTACTGCTGTGAACCCGGTCACACAGTATCTTCCTCATTCCTCCGTTTATCACCGTTAAACCTTCTCCCCACTGTGAACCCGGTGTAACAGTATCTTCCTCAGTCTGCCGTACAGCGCTGTTAAACATTCTCACCTCCATTAACCTTGTGTCTCAGTATTTGCCACAGTTTATCTTATATCACCGTAAAACCTTATTCCCACTGGAAACCTGTTGTCAGATTTTCTGCCCCAGTTCAACATACATCAAATATAAACCTTCTCCCCACTGAGAACCCGTTGTAACTGTGTCTGCCTCAGTCTGCCGTACATCACCATTAAACCTTCTCCCAACTGATAACCTGGTGTCACAGTATCAGCCAGAGTTAATCGTGCATCAATATTAAACCGTTTCACTTCAGTGAACTCATTTTCCTGGTATCTGCCAACATTTACCAAACATCACTGATAAACCTTCTCACTACTGTGAACCCTGTGTCATAGAATCAGTCTCAATCTACCGAAAATCACTGTTAAACCTTCTCCCTAATGTGAACCCACTGTCACAGAATCTGCCTAATTCTACCATACATTAATGTTAAACCTTCTACCTACTGTGAAACCGGTATCACTGTATCTGCAAAATTGAATCGCATATCACCATTAAACCCCCTTCCCACTGTGAACCTGGTGTCACAGTATCTGCCCCAGTTTATCTTACATCACTGATAAACCTTCTCCCGACTGTGAACCCGGTGTCACAGTATCTGCCCCAGTTTTTCTTACATCACTGATAAACCTTCTCCCCACTGTGAACCTGGTTTCACAATATCTGACACAGTTTATCGTACATTAGTGTTAAACCTTCTCACTGCTGTTAACCCAGTGTCACAGTGTTTGTGACAGTTTTTCGTACATCTCCGTGAAACATTCTCCCCACTGTGAAGCTGAGGTCAGATTACCTGCCTCAGTCTGCCAGGTACAGCACCGATTGCTCTCAGCCAAAGGTGCTGTAGTTGAGTTCGGGTGGCCAGAGGTATCTGCTCAAGAAGGCCAGGGGCTGCCATTGCCCTTCAATGAATTGCTCCAGTGCGCCCCCTACTGCTGTGCTGGAAGCATCTACTGTGAGAGTGGTGGGTGTCTCTGGCCTGGCGTGTACCAGAAGGGTGGTGTTGGCCAGTGAGTCCTTGGCCCTCTGGAACACCTCCTGGATGTCTCTGGATGCTCTGCTCAGTGGACCACCCCACAGTATCCCATCAAGCCTAGAGTCTCTGTGTCAGCAATTCTCTGCTGACCACTGGCTGATGGCTTTGTGGTCAAATGTGTTTGTCTATGAAACCATTCCCAGGAAGGTGAAGGGGCAAAGTCTTGCTGACTGGGACATTGAGTGGCACCCGGGCCAGACCAATCTTTCGCAACACCTGAGCCAGGTAGAACCTCAGCACATAGCGCCATTTGGTGCCCTTGCACTTTGGTTCCATGCACAGCCACACACAATGATGGCCATGCTGGTTACACCCTTGCCCCCATTGATTGACCATGTACATGGACCCCCACATGAATAGGAAAACTGTTTTGAGAATTGCCAGGGTGGAGGTGTGGGGATGCCCCACATGTAGCAGTACCGAGAGTTCCTTGTACCTTGCAACTGATCATCAGGTTTTATCTGATTGACAGAGTTGGGCATCTTTGTGGTTCTCCCTGTCTCCTGGAGCTGGGGGTCTCTGTACTGCTCCCCATCTCCTTGAGTTGGTGCATTGTTCTCCACCAGCCCCACAAGACAACCAAGACCCTTGGATGGAGGGCAGAGGTGCAGAGAGATCAGTGAGAACATGGGTAGTTTCAACAGTGTGGGGACCATCCAGGTGCCTGATAACAGGAGGAAACCAAGGGGAAGGCGAATGCAGGACATTTATTCGCAAGACATTGCGAGAGAGTGGATTCCTCGAACTCCTGAGGGGAGATGGTGCTGATCGATCCATTGGTTTAGCTGGGCCAGGGTCTTGATATGGCAGCTGACTGGAATTGTCAGCGGGATACTGAGACTTGGGAGAGGAGGGGAAGGAGGGTGCAGTAGTGTTCTGACGAGAGAGTGCTGAGGGAGATGCAACATGGGTGGAAACTCAAGGCAAGGGACCCCTGATTGTTTGCAGGGATGGGATTTGTAAATAGACTCATAGATATCCAGCACAGAGCATCTTTGTCCCCCTGCCATCAGGAAGGAGATATGGAATAAAAGCAGGACAGCCAGGCAGCTTCTTACACAGGCCATGAGATTGACAAGGCAACATGAACTGGATGGGAGCAAAGAATAAAAACGGGGAGAGGAATATGGACTGAATACAACAACTCAGCCAGCAGGAGAGAGGGGCCGAAGAGCCTAATTCTGTGTTGTCTATCTGGACCAGCCTTTTGCATTCTAG
The DNA here is from genome assembly GCF_036971445.1 of Narcine bancroftii. Lineage (NCBI taxonomy): Eukaryota > Metazoa > Chordata > Chondrichthyes > Torpediniformes > Narcinidae > Narcine > Narcine bancroftii. The sequence continues at coordinate 84,441 of NW_027211824.1, read as the reverse complement.
CTTTAAAAAACCCAACCATTTTTAAATTTAATAATAATGGTACAGAATGAATCAAGAGACAAGATATCTGTCCAGCAGCGAACGTCTAAGGCACTTCCTGAAACGGAGGCTCTGAAACCACAGGGAGGTTCTGGCCGGAATGAGGCCCGACTTCTGCTAGAAGGAGGAGAAAAGAAGCAGGGATAATGTGGGGAAAGGGGTGGGGAGGGGAAGGGGTAGGGATGGCTTCCTCCGTTTACCTCTCCTTACCTCCACCCCGTTCCCTGTCTTGCGTAAACTTGTACTTCTCACTTTGTTCGTTTGAGATTGGTCACAGTGTTTGAGCTACCGAAATAAAATAGACACCCACACCGAGAGCAGTTCAGTTTAAACAAATGTTTATTACAAATTCAAAAGCGGATTTCAAACTACAATATGCAAGCCCTTCCCAATTATACTTATCAACGCCTGGACTGGTCCCAACTGCCGAAGCGAGGCAACGACTGCACACTTGTCGTAGGTTGTCGGTCGCCGGTAGCAGCTTCTCCACCTCCCTCGACTGGGACGTTAGCTGGACTCCAGAAATTCTTCTTCTTGCTGACGGATGTTGCCACTTCTCAGAGAGTCTCAAACTTCAGCAGCGGGACCATAGCTTATATTACCCGAAAACTGCTTACCCAAGCATCTATTCCCAGCACAGTAAGAAAGATAAGCGAGTAAGCTAGCATGTTAGGCTTCGATTGAATAACATAATTCTCAGCTTATCACTTTGAATACAATGGTTATTTTGCATCAAGGCAAGGCCTCTGACAGTCTGTGACCAAAACAAGCAGGAAGATTAAATGTTCTTGGTACACAGATGTCCTTTTGTCAGATAACTGCATCTCTGGCCCCTTGGTGGAATTTAGCTTATGTCTGCTGATTGTAAAAAACAAGCAGGTTCTCAGCCTTGCAGAAGCAAAGTCTGCAAAAGTATAAAACATGGTTTAAATCTTCCATTACATTCCCCTCCCCCTTTCCTTCCCCCGCTCGCCTCCCGGTTCCCCTCCCCCTTCCCATTCCCCTACTCCTAACCTTAACCCCTAACAAACCTTAACCTTAACACTACCGATACCCCCTATCACTACTCTTCGTCCCCTAACTCTACCCCTACTCCGTCCCCTAACTCTATCTCTACCCCTATGCCGTCCCCTAACCCCAACCCTAATCCAACCCACCTTCTCCTAACCCTCACCCTACCACTACCTCCTACTCCCTTCCCCTAAACCCAACACAAACCCACATCCCCGAACTCTAAATCTCACCCTTAACCTACACCTAATCCGAGCCCATGTCTCCTAACCCTAACCATAATGCTACCTCTATCCCAGCCCTCTCTAACTCTAACTCTACCCACCTTCCCCAACCCAAACGTAAACCCTACCCCTATCCCCTACACCTATCCCCTACACCTATCCCCTTCCCCTAACCATACCCCTCACCCATACCCACACCCCCAACACTACCCCTTACTCTTACCCTTAACCCCTTCCATTACCCCCTTTCTCCTACCCCCTTCCCCTACCCCTCCTTCCCCTAGATTAAGGTTGGAAGGGGAAAGGGGAGGGGGAAGGGGGAGGGGGAAGGGGAGGTGAAGGGAGGAGGGCTGGGGTTAGGGCAGAGGTGTGAGGGAAGGGCAAGGTGAGCAGGAGGGGGTTGGGATCGAGGAGGGGTAGGGGAGAAGGGGGGGTGGGTGAAGGGACATGGAAGATGCAGGGAATGGGGTTGGCAGGGCCAGAGGGAGAAGATGGGGGAGGAATTCAGGACATCATGATGTTATCTGACCTCTGATCAGCTGGGATACGAGGTTCTTCTGGACTTGTGTCTTGTCTCTGAGATCGCTCCTTCTCCTGGGAAGAGAAATATGGGTGATAGAGATGCTGTCTGCAAAGCCTGATCACGATGACTTTGGAGGGTCCCAACTCTTCCCCTATCACCCCCCTCCCTACCCCTGCACACTAGGGCCTTCCCCCTTCCTCTGCTTTACCTGAGGAAGTGTGTTTTGGAGAAAACCACAATCTATCTCTGCAGAGCTCAAAGCACCGTGTCTCCATCAGGCAACACCCTGGTTCACCACGACATGGCAGCAAATGCTGGACAAATCATAGATGGATTGGTTGAATCCTTTCAGCTGACCCATATGAACCTACCCCACAACGATATTACCCTTTCCTCCCTCACACCAGTACCTTCTGTTTTTCATTTATTCCTGACCCCATATTAAAATCATTTTCATGCCTTTTATGGACCAGCCTCCACTACTACCCCTGGCAATGCATTCCAGGCACCCACTATTTTCTGTGTGAATAAAATATACCCCTCACATCTTGACTAAAGTTCCCTCCTTATTTAGACGTCCTCTGGTATTCTCGCTCCAGGAATGCAAACAATATTCCAAGTGTGGTCTGACTTGAATTTTATACGTCTGCAACGTTACCTCTCAGTTCTTGAACTCAATCCCCTGACTCCTGAAGGCCAGCACACAATACACCATCTTAAACTCCCACTCAATTTTCATAGCAACATTGAGCGATTAATGGAGCAGGATCTAAATATTTCTCTGTCCTGCACACTGTTCATAATCCTGTCACTAATCAAGTGCTCTGCCCTCACGTTCTTGTAATCCACATTCAATAAAGAAATTGGTCTATATGAAGCTACTTTTATGGGTATCCAACCTTCTTTGGAATAACTTTTATTCGTGCCCTTGAAAATGACTCTGGAAATAAACCTGGACCAGTTGCTTATTTAAGTACATCTGTATTTACAGGATTGAACTCCATCTGCCAATTCTCTGAAAACTGGATGACCTATGACAACCTTCTACACTGTCTACAACATCTCTACCTCTGTGTCATCCCCTGACGTACCCACCCTTTCACTCCCATCATCATTCATAAAAATCACAAAGAGCAGGGGTCCCAGAGCAGATCCCTTTGGAGAGCCACTAGTCATTGTTCCATCTACTACTACCCTCTGTTTACTGCAGATAAGCCAATTCTGAATCCACACAGCCAAGGCTCCATGGATCCCATGCCTCCTGACATTCTAAATGAGGCCACTGTGAGGACCTTGTCAAGCACCTTACTAAAATCCACATGCAGCGCATACACACCTTTACCTTCATCTATTTCCTTTGACATCTCCTCGAAATACTCAATTTGACTCGTGATGCAGGACCTGCTCCTCAGAAAACTATCCATGAGTTTCCCCAGCATGTTTGTGCATTGCCCTCGGACCCAGCATCTGCAGACTTCCTGGCCAGTCCCTCCCTTACCCCTTCCCAGAGCTTCCGCATCCATTACAACATCAAACATTGCTGCCCAGTACAGGCCCTTTGGCCCATAAAGGCTGGACTGACCTTTGTAAACGTTCTCCACAACCAACTAACCCTTACCCGTACCACACCCATAACTATGGGTGGATAAAATATCCAATTAACTTCTTTCTGAAATAATGCATCATGAATTTTATGTTGATTCCAATTTTGAATAACTTTTCATAATTCTAGTTGAGCTCCTGTAAAGTTAGATCCATTATCAGAACATAATTCTTTGACTTGACCAGGTCTAAGAATAAAACGCTAAAGAACATTAATAAAAGAGTCTCTGTCAAGCAATGACGCTACTTCAAAATGAATTGCTCTCATAGTCAAACACGTGAAAATAACTCCATATCGTTTTTCAACACTTCGACCTCACTTTACTTGCAAAGGACCAAAATAATCAACTTCCACGGATGTAAATGGGAATTCATCAGGTGAAACTCTGTCCTGTGGTAAATCTGCCATTTGTTGTTGTGCAGGTTTTCATTATCTCTGTCAGTCACAAAGAGATGAAACTTCATGATTTCATTATTAATATATTTAAGCACTGATGGGTAGACGTGTGGTTCCACCCTTCCCCAGTTAGACTATTAAATGCTTGATTTTAAAAGTTGTAAAAGTGGTTAAAAATACTGTTTATAGACTTTGGAATAGTGGAGGATCGAAATGGCTGCAAATGTGAAAAAATCGAAAACTCAGTTACAGAAGAAATTACCTTACAAAGTGTTGAAGAATCGAGGCCTAGTTCAAGTTGAAGCAACGGAGTTGTCAACTGGAGTCCCCAAGTCTCAGAGGACTCCTGCCCGGCTAAGTATCTCGTCGGTACCACTTGCGCTATCGCAGGATGGCGCCAGCTCAGTGATGTGTTCAGCGGTTTCGACTCATGCACTCATGAGGGCGGGCCAGCAGAACACAGGCGTGAGGGCGGGCCAGCTGAGCGAGGACAGGCCCGTGAGCCTGCAGCATTGCCTGGTGGTCAGGAGAGGTACAGTGTAGCATCAGAAGACGCACCTGCGCAGTCGGTGGCCCTACCAGGCATGCACAGTGCGTCGAGGGTCCACAAACCTTTGGAGAAGGTGTGGGCTGTGGGGGAGCCTGAGCGACGGTGAACTGACGAGGTCGGCACACTGTTGTCGGGTGTCCAGACCTGCAGCAGCACCGGAAGAGGACCTATTGCTATGGAGGAAGAGGATGCTCAACTTCATTAGAACTTGAAGAACTGGGGACTGAGGCAAAAGAAGGTCGGCCTCAAATGGAGGTTATGGATCCTGGACTGGATTCTGTGTTTCCAATTCTGGAAGGGATTGCTCAGCTCATGGAAGTTATGTCAAATATGTCAATGCAGATGACTCATCAGATGACTCAAGGATTTTTGGAAATGAAAACTCAAATGAACACTGTGTGTGAAGAAATAACTTTCATGAAGCAAGATATTAATGTAGTTAAGAGTGATGTTACGAGATGGACACGATCAGTGGACACTGTGCAAGATCATTTTAAAAAGATTGTGGAGGCTTTTTTGAATGCAAGAGTCAAGTGGAGCGTAATAGAGATAAAATGGAAATAGTGGAAGATCCTTTTGTAGATTGGGGGATTCAGAAGAAGGAATTATTGAAGTTTGACATTAGAAAACCAAAGTCGTAGAAATAATGTTAAGATAGTAGGTCTTCCGGAAGATATGGAAGGTTCGGATCCGGAGAAGATTTTGAAGAAATGGAACCCAGAAGTGTAGGGCAGGTAATTCATTCCGGATGGACTGGAATTAGATCGAGCAAACAGAGCGTTAAGGAAGAAACCGTTTCCAGGCCAATTACCACGAGCAGTTTTGATTCGCTGTTTTAAATATCAAGACAGAGAGGTGATCCTTCGATTGGTGGTGCAGAAAACACGGCAAAATCAGGATCCACTGATGGTTCAAAATAATAGGGTTTGTTTAATGCAGATCTGAGTCAAGAAATTATCAGAAGAGACCGAGAATTTAATTCAGCCTAAGAAGTATTGTGGCGAAAGGGATATAAATTTGCTTTTAGTTATGCGGCAGTATTGAAAGATTTTTATGGGAATTTTCAATCTCAGTTTTTTGAAAATGACCACGATGCTTTAATATTTGCAAATTCATTGCCAGATGTACGAGGAAATGGGCGATCTTCACCATTGTCACCGAAAGGAAGGGTCAATGGGAATGGAAATGGGAAGATTGGAAAATATGGAAAGAATGGGAAAAAAGTTGAATTGACGCAAAGTCTTCTCGATATTGATGATCCGGAACAATCATTGGGATTGGAATCACTGGGTTGAATGTTTTTGTTTCAGGACTTTGTAAAAGTCTGACTGGGGATGGGTGACACTGAGTCCTTTAGTCACCTGCCACTTGTGGACTTTACCACACCCAGATTTTTAGGGGACTGCTACTTTTGAGCAACTTGTTTTGGGATTGATTTTTCTCTATTTTTGGAATTTTTTAAATAGGTGGGATTCAATACAGTGAGACTTAGAAGGGGAGTATTATTTTATAGTGGGATTCACATTTGTGAGAAGGTTTAACAGTGATATACTATGAACTGTGTCAGATACTATGACACCAGGTTGACAGTGGGGAGAAGGTTTAACAGTAATGTACGATAAACTGTGAGATACAGTGACACCCATTCACAGATGTGTAAAGGTTTAATGATGATGTATGGTAGACTGATAAGAGATACTGAGACAATGGGTTCACAACATTAACAAGGTTTAACAGTAATGTACGATAAACTGTGTGAGATACTGTGACACCAGGTTCACAATTTGAATAAGATTTAACGGTGAAGTAAAATAAACTGTGACAGATACTATGACACCATGTTCACAATGGGAATAAGGTTTAACGCTGATGTAAAATAAAATGTGGCAGGCAAAGTGACACCAGATTCACAGTGGAGAGAGGTTTAATGCTGATGTGTGGACGAATGAGATCGTTACTGTGACATTGGCTTCACAGCAGTGAGAAGGTTTAACAGTAATGTACAATAAACTGTGTCAGATACTGTGACACCAGGTTCACAGTGGGGAGAAAGTTTAACGAGATGTACGATAAACTGTGTCAGATACTGTGACACCCATTCACAGATGTGTAAAGGTTTAACGATGATGTATGGTCGACTGATAAGAGATACTGAGACAATGGGTTCACAACATTAACAAGGTTTAACAGTAATGTACGATAAACTGTGTGAGATACTGTGACACCAGGTTCACAATTTGAATAAGATTTAACGGTGAAGTAAAATAAACTGTGACAGATACTATGACACCATGTTCACAATGGGAATAAGGTTTAACGCTGATGTAAAATAAAATGTGGCAGGCAAAGTGACACCAGATTCACAGTGGAGAGAGGTTTAATGCTGATGTGTGGACGAATGAGATCGTTACTGTGACATTGGCTTCACAGCAGTGAGAAGGTTTAACAGTAATGTACAATAAACTGTGTCAGATACTGTGACACCAGGTTCACAGTGGGGAGAAAGTTTAACGAGATGTACGATAAACTGTGTCAGATACTGTGACACCCATTCACAGATGTGTAAAGGTTTAACGATGATGTATGGTCGACTGATAAGAGATACTGAGACAATGGGTTCACAACATTAACAAGGTTTAACAGTAATGTACGATAAACTGTGTGAGATACTGTGACACCAGGTTCACAATTTGAATAAGATTTAACGGTGAAGTAAAATAAACTGTGACAGATACTATGACACCATGTTCACAATGGGAATAAGGTTTAACGCTGATGTAAAATAAAATGTGGCAGGCAAAGTGACACCAGATTCACAGTGGAGAGAGGTTTAATGCTGATGTGTGGACGAATGAGATCGTTACTGTGACATTGGCTTCACAGCAGTGAGAAGGTTTAACAGTAATGTACAATAAACTGTGTCAGATACTGTGACACCAGGTTCACAGTGGGGAGAAAGTTTAACGAGATGTACGATAAATTGTGTCAGATACTGTGACACCCATTCACAGATGTGTAAAGGTTTAACGATGATGTATGGTCGACTGATAAGAGATACTGAGACAATGGGTTCACAACATTAACAAGGTTTAACAGTAATGTACGATAAACTGTGTGAGATACTGTGACACCAGGTTCACAATTTGAATAAGATTTAATGGTGAAGTAAAATAAACTGTGACAGATACTATGACACCATGTTCACAATGGGAATAAGGTTTAACGCTGATGTAAAATAAAATGTGGCAGGCAAAGTGACACCAGATTCACAGTGGAGAGAGGTTTAATGCTGATGTGTGGACGAATGAGATCGTTACTGTGACATTGGCTTCACAGCAGTGAGAAGGTTTAACAGTAATGTACAATAAACTGTGTCAGATACTGTGACGCCAGGTTCATGGTGGGGAGAAAGTTTAACGAGATGTACGATAAACTGTGTCAGATACTGTGACACCAGGTTTACAGTGGGGAGAATGTTTAACAGTAATGTACGATAAAATGTGTGAGATACTGTGACACCAGGTTCACAGTGGGGAGAATGTTTAACAGTCATGTACGATAAACTGTGTCAGATACAGTGACACCAGGTTCACAGTGGGGAGAAGGTTTAACAGTAATGTACGATAAACTGTGTCAAATACAGTGACACCAGGTTCACAGAGGGGAGAAGGTTTAACAGTCAAGCACGATAAACTGTCAGATACAGTGACACCAGGTGCACAGTGGGGAGAATGTTTAACAGTAATGTACGATAAACTGTGTCAGATACAGTGACACCTGGTTCACATGGGGAGAATGTTTAACAGTAATGTACGATAAACTGTGTCAGATACAGTGACACCAGGTTCACAGTGGGGAGAAGGTTTAACAGTCATGTACGATAAACTGTGTCAGATACAGTGACACCAGGTTCACAGTGGGGAGAATGTTTAACAGTAATGTACGATAAACTGTGTCAGATACAGTGACACCAGGTTCACAGTGGGGAGAATGTTTAACAGTAATGTACGATAAACTGTGTCAGATATTGTGACACCTGGTTCACATGGGGAGAAGGTTTAACGGTGATGTACGGTATGTTGAGGTAGATAACGTGACACCAGGTTCACAGTGGGGAGAAGGTTTAACAGTGATGTACGATAAACTGTGTCAGATACTGTGACACCAGGTTCACAGTGCGGAGAATGTTTAACAGTAATATACGATAAACTGTGTCAGATACTGTGACACCAGGTTCACATGGGGAGAAGGTTTAACGGTGATATACGGTAGACTGAGGCAGATACTGTGACACCAGGTTAACGTTGTGGAGAAGGTTTAACGGTGATATAATGTAAATTGAGATATATACCATGACACCATGTTCACAGTGGGGAGAAGGTTTAACGTTGATGGACGGTAGACTGAGGCAGATTCTATTACACCAGGTTCACAGGGGGAGAAAGTTTAACGTTGATCTACGATAGACTGAGGCAGAAACTTTGAGACAGGATTCACATTCTTGAGAAGTTTAACATTGATGTACGATTAACAGTGTCAGATACTTTGACATCAGGTTCATATTGGGGAGAAGGTTTAACGGTGATGTATGGTAGAGGGAGGCAGATACTGTGACACCAAGCTCATTGTATTGTTCATTTATCTTAATTACAACATCTAATTTATATCTCCATTTTTTTGTGACAACTTCCAAACATTCCATAAACTTCTATTCTAATCAGATTTTGTTCATTTAAATAGGTCACCACTAAAAGCCCAAATCGTTAAGTCTCTTAAGTACACAGCACAAAATTAAATTCTTTACCTGGGTTTGGTTCAACGGCACTTCAGTCTCCTTCATTAATTTTTCAGACCCTCATTTTGTGCTTTATGCTTTGCCCAGCCGATTCACCAAATGGGCATCCAACTCTATCTTCTCAGCTTGACCCAACGTCTCCTCTGTAAACTTAAGCAAACCAAGAAGACTAAAGTTAAAATTTTCACATTGGCATTTTTAAACACAAAAATGATGCTACGATTTGCAATTTCACATCAAAATCCCACTTGCTAAACTTGCAAGCAACTGAATCGCATCCTACAGCTGGAAAATTGCAAGAGAACTGCTTGGTTAAAGCAAAGATTCCACCCAGTCACCCCATTAAAGGCCTCCAAGTTAACAACAGATAGCAACCTGAAAGTTAAATTCAAAGATCTGTATCAGGAATATTAACGGGCTGTTAAAAAAAAATTATTTCTGTTATTGAAAGAAAACTCCTCAGAGAACAACAGGCTCTTGTTGAACAATTCCTATTGTATTCCTCAAAATGGTTTGAATCTTGATTTCAAGCAGAGTCATTTGGCGAAATTGTTGGTCCAGAACAAACCCTGCCCACACACTCCCTTAAATACCTGCAAAGTCGTGGCTCAGCTCTGCTCCATGCTAAATGTATCAAGCTTTTGTGAAGAGATAACGGACTTTAGATGCTGGTTCGTTGAGTCACAAAAACATTAATGATTCTCTGAACAACACACCTCTATCTGAAAATCAACAAGAACCTTCCCGAGTGGTAAATATCAACAAGACATAATATCATTTCACTGTTGTGTTTGTGTCGTTGGAGAATTCCCTTTCCATTCAATCAGAATTGGAGTTTTGGGTGCCGTATTTGAGAAAAGATGTGCTGGTGTTGGAGAAGGTCAGAGATGATTTACTGGAATTATATCAGGAATGAAAGGTTTAGTGTATGAGGAACAATTGTCGACTCTTCGACAGTACTAGTTGGAGTACAGAAGGATAAGGGGGACCTCAGAGGCATTTCAAATGCTGGAAGGCTTGCACAGAGTACATATGGCAAATATGTTTCCCATGGAAGGGGATTCTAGGACAGGAGAGCATAATTACAGGATATAAGGGTGTCAATTTAAAACAAATGTGGAAAAATTGATTTTGTCAGTGGGTCGTGAAACCGATGTGAGATCATTAAGGCAGAGATTGACAGTTATTTGATTAGTCAAGGAATCAAGGGTTATGGGGAGAAAGCTCGGGAGTGTGGGTGAGTGGAAGAATGGTGGAACAGACTCGACGGGCCTACTTCTGCTCCTATATCTTGTGATCTATATCCTGCTGGAGACCTAGACAACCCTCCTCTTGTATTGCATTCTTAGAAAAAAATTCTGCATTGTGGTTTTATGTCATGTGAACCCATTTCCGATTGAATCCCATGTTACAAATAACCCAATGGAAATTCTGCATTGAAAGGACTGCAGCTTCCTTATTTTAAAAATAGTTATGGAGCAGTTCAAATGAGATTTCTTGCTTCTTTTTTTGAAAGGGTTAAAATAGAATCAAATAAAATCGGAGAGGGAAAAGCAGAAGAATTTATATACAAGTGGGAATCAAAATTAATAGTTGGTGATAAAGATACACAATTGTTGAAACATTTGATTAATATATGGAATAAAATAAATGATGAAATTGGTGTAAGTGGATGTACATCACCCAGAATGGCTTTGATTCAAAATCCTCGTATCTTTTTCAAAGGATCATCAATTTCTGGATAGCGAGTTTTGTAAGGGGATTATAAATGTTGAAGATTGTCATGAAAGGTGTCAATTAATGCCATTTGAGCAACTGAGAAATAAATATCATATAACTCATTGCATTCTTTTTTGCTATTTCCAACTAAGAGCATATTTGAAGGGTAAGTTCGGACCAACCATATTGTACTGAAATAGAACTCCTTGTAAGAGGAATTGTTAAAAAAAATTATTTGATGATGTCCTCTTTATTACAAGTAGGAACTTTCAAATGTTGAGACAATAAGTTGAGACAAAGGTGGGAAATGGATCTGAATAATTTAATTGATAGGCAAATATGGGGAGATCCATATAAGGATCTCAATGAAAGACATAAATTAGTTCAGTGTAATTGTTTTTACATCAGTCATGTAGCAGATGTCAACAAGGATTTTATTTGAAAGCTACACCTGGAGTCAAGTGACTCAGGCAGTTGGATTTGAAAAGCTCTACAGGAAGCTGATTTGGCAATAGAGATCACGTGATTCAGGGGAGTTGTATTAATTCACTTCAACCCAGCAGTCTGGAAGTATTGACTAGAGATCCACACTGCAGCAGTGAGGAAGGAATTCACAACTAGTTTTCCTTCTGCAGTTACTTCTTACACCAGAGAAATTGAATAGAATAAAATCAGAATTATCAGATCAATGTTTTAGGTGTGGTGAAGATGTCGAAACTTTCTTGCATTCAACTTATCTTTGTCCTAATGCAAGATCTTTTTGGGGAGAATTACAATATTAATGGAACAAGTTATCGGAGATTTTTTCCGCAGAATCTGATCTTATTTTATTAGGAAATATTGAAGGAACAAGGCCCAAATTAAATATATAAATATATCAATTGAAATTTGTTAAATTAACGTTAGTGGTGATGAGGAAATATATTGCACTTATTTGGAAATCAGATATATATATATATTTTTACAGATGCCAAGATGACATGCAAAAATTCAAAGTTGTATTCCTATGGAAAAAATTACATATTGATTGAGAAATATATACTCTATGCTTTTGCAAATTTGGCACCTGAATATTCAAATATCAGATTTCAATTTGTAATAATGCCCTTTCCATCCCTCTGGACATGTGCGATTCTCCTGTTAGTTACAATTTTGTTAGATTTCTTCGCCACTGTGAAATCTGGGAAAGTGGACGACTAGTACAGGGCACCAGAAAACAGGAAGACCACACCCCACCAACATCTCAGAAGCAGAGGATTCAATCCATGGGTCAGTGACCAAGGAAGCAGACCAGTGAGGGGTTCTGCAGCTGAAAGACCCACATAGGTGGCAGGCTGTTGGTGTCTTGAGGAGAGGAACCCACGCAGGCTGCGGGCTTCTGAACAAAGAAGTCAAGGAACTCACACCAGGCTGTGGAATGCTAGAGACTGGGTCAAAACTGGCTAAAAGTGTTTCAGGTATCAGACTTGGGAATTGAATAAGTGCTAAATTGTTCCTAATTATGTCAGAGGTTCCAAACTGGAGCTCACATTGCCAATGACTTGGATGGTCTGTGAGCATTGAAAGAGAATCCAGAGACCATCAGTGACTTGGCCCAGCATTTAGGGTGGTGGGGGTTGGGGAGCACTCAGTCTTTCTCTGACTGCAAGAGGCATTTCAGGCAATTTCTGCCAGAGGTGAGTCTGTCTGTCTTACAGCTGGAAAAAAGCAATTTTGTGTGATATGACACTTTTTAATTACATGACAGTAAATTGTCTCCTGAAATAGAGAGAGAGGTTCAAGTTTCAAACTATTACAAACTCCACTCACCAGATTATACCTCTTCCCACTTTTTTTTTGCAAGGACACCATTGATTTTATCACAGCTCTTCTGCTGCATCTGTCCTGTGACAGATTATATATTTTACATTGTATATAGATATGTTTTTGAAAGAGTTGGATTGGACGAGTCGTTTAGGTCACAAACATATACATCCACTTCACAAAACAGCTCTTTAAAATGCAAGAGCTTTGCTGAGACTGAGCCAAGAGCCTTTGCAAAGACAAAACAAGGAGACTTTTGCGAAAGAATTTCAAAAGGAGGTGTAAATGGAATATTGTTTTTAAAGCAACAGATGAATGGACTCAGAAGTTTGGGTCTGGTGCAATCATCTGGCTGGTACCAGTTTGCTGTTCTAAGAAGGTCACGTGGTTTTGCAAGCAGAGAGGAGAGACCAAATAGGCTTTTTCTAAAATTGAGAGAGAGAGAGAGAGAGAGAGAGAGAGAGAGAGAGAGAAATGGCAAGCTGGCATCTTGTTTTGAAGACGGTTTGTGAGTTCTCAGTTCAACCTGTTGAAAAACTTTGTTGTCCATACAAGAGGAAATGGCTGGCTAGAAATGATGTTTCACCTGAAATAAGGGAAACAAAAGGAAATCAATGGTGACCTGCAGAAGAGGTTATCATTTGGAAAACCCTGATGGGTCAAGTTTCTTTGGCAAGACACCAAAGTGGCTGATCAGAGGGAATCAGTCTTTGTGTGTCCAATGTGCATGAAATCCCTCTCTGAAACCAACAAGAGCCTTCCTGGAGGGTAAACATTTACTTCTAACCACCAGAGCTTGGTGAAAATTCATAAATGTTGAATTCTGTGCACAGTATAAGAATTGATAGATACCGGTGAACTTGGAGTCATGTCAAAGAACTTTATGCACATTAAATACACCTGCACTTAAAATTAGAAGGGGGTAATGGAAGGCTGTTAAATTAATAGAGATAAGTTAAAGTTTGATCCTGTTTGTTTTTCTGTTTAAAGAAAATTAAAACCAATGTTTGTTTAAGAACGAATGGTGTTATTGTTCAAAATCTGCCTGTGATTCTAAGTATTCTTGGACTGAATAGACATCTGGGCCAAATGGCTATTTAAAGACAATCTGTACATGATTGTACATCCTAGAGTACAATGACTACTTCTATCCACTAAAGATTGTTAAAGAGCAAGAATGGACAATACAATCACATAAAATTCCCATCCATACAGCACACGTATTAATACAAAAAACAATCACACCTCCTTATCGGTCAGGAAGTGCCTACACTTCCCAAGGAGGCTGAGGAGGTCAAGGCCAACGGCTCTCATCCTGAGATTTTACAGGAGCGCTGTTGAGTCTCCTGTCTGGCTGCACCATTTGATGATCTAGTTGCTGTAAAGCATCAGACAGGAATGATGCCGAGTTGTGAGGATCACTGGGCTCTCCCTTTTTCTGTAGATGACATTTACTAGGAGTGTTGTTCAAATTGGGCTCAAGGAATAGTGCAAAGACCATTTTGATCTAGTGAACAGCATCTTTAACCACGTCCATCATCAAAATCAGGACTTACAGGCTGGGGAATAGCTTCTTCCCACAGGCTGTTAGATGGATGAAAAGTATCCTGTAAGTGTGATAATCCTCCTAAATATTTATTTATGTAGCGGCTACTTCGATAGAGCTACTAAAGCAACACACACACACACACACACACACACACACACACACACACACACACACACACACACACACACACACACACACACACACACACACACACACACACACACACACACACACACACACACACACCAGGTTAGTCAGGCTTCTTCTATTTACAGCATGTCCCGGGCTCCATGGGTCAAGGTGGGACATCATTATGAGTTTGCTGCCGATCCACGGGACCAGAGCTTTAAATTAAGCCCTGTGAGTGTCCCGCACCTTCCGGCAGGGGAAATCACAGATCAACGTGCTGTTCCTCGGGACGCAGCACCACGTGCATGCGGTCAATTAAATGGATGAGTACCCAGCTGTCTGCCTTATGATTTCATGTGCCCGCCAAAGAACCTAGCCCAGTCGGCCCGCTTCACAGCTGCTACAACCCCCAGAATCGTCACCAGAAAGAAAAACACCAGCTGCATGCACCTTAGGTGGACACCCTCATCGTCTGGGATGGGGGCACTGAATGGGTGAAGCGGGATCCACATGTGCAGTCTGTCCAAACTAAACAGCTGAGAATGTCCCCCAATGTCCAAAGTATACTAAAATCCATCCTTCTTCACCACGCGGAAAAGGCTCTCATACGGTCGTTGTAACAGCACTCCTGTGTACTGTCTGCGCACAAAAACAAAATCAGCGTCCAGGAGTTGTGGGGCACATTCTGTTAAAGGGATCCAAGCCAGTGGGTAGGAAAAGCTTTGCTGATAGCGATACCATGTCGAAGCTGCTGAAGGATATTCAGATCAGAGTTGGTTGTGAAATGAATGTCCCATGAAACTGTAAGGACCGTACAATAAACCATCTCTGCGGACAATGCAAACATATCTTACTTTGGAGCTGTGAGCACTCCCAAAAGAACGCATGGCAACTCATCAACCTAATTGGGACCAGTGAGTCGGGCCTAAAAAGTGGACTTCAGTTGCCAGTGGGAACGTGGGTGAATTGTGTTCCGCGGACTGAATTAATGTGGGAAAACCAAATCTAGCCATCCAGTTGACGATGAATGCTCTGGCCCTTGTCTCAGTGTCACTGGATGGCAACGGGACGGCCTCTGGCCAGCGCGTGAAATGTTCTACAACTGTTAGAATGTATCTCATGTTTTGAGATTCTGGCAATGGTCCAAGCAGGTCCACATGCACGTGTTCCAACTGCCTGCATACCGGCAGGAAATGTTGAAGAGGTGGCTTAGAGTGGCACTGAATTTTGGCAGTCTGGCAGGAGGTACATGTGCAAACCCATTGTATGACACCTTTTCTCAGTCCATGCTATACATATATATTTGACATGAGCTTGACATATGTTCTGATGTATGGATGAGATAAGCTGTGTCTCTGGTCAATAAGGTGTTTCTTCCAAGATGCAGGAAACATTGGTCTAATGTAGCCCAAAGACATGTCACAAAGTAAGGTTGGCCACCCAGTTGTGCTGCCCTCTGCTGTATGTCCAGGTTAGTAATGGCCATACTGTATGCCTGAACATCGGGGTCCATTGCCTGGATACTGGCTAATTCATGAATATCAATGTCACCCTGAATATGATATATAGTCGGTCTGGACAGCATATTCGTGATGAGATTGTTTTTACCAGATGTTATCCAAGTAGATGTAAGGGAACTCTAAATCTCTGTCCAAAGTGTCTATAACCCGCTGGCAGGTTTGAACACCATTCTTCAACTTAAGTCACATCCTAAAACATTCGAAAAGCCCAGAAGGGATAATAATCACCGTTTTAGGAATGTCTTCCTTATGGATGGGATCTGATGGTATCTCATGACAAGATCAACCTTGGAGAAAGCACAGAAATTGTGCAGATGGGAGGCAAAATCTTGCATATGAGGGACGTTAAGACAGTGGGTCTTATCCTGAGATATGGTCTGCTGGCCTTCGTAAATCATAGCATAGACTAGAGTATAGCTGGAAAGTGATGCTGCACTGTTTAAGGAATTGGTGAGGCCAGGTTTGGAGAATTGTTTTCAGTTCTGGTCTCCAAATATAGGAATGAAATAGATAAGGTGGAGATGGTACAGGAAAGATTTACAAAAATGTTACGTGGCTTACAACATCTAGATTACAGAGAAAGATTAAGGAGACAGCAACTTTATTCATTGGAACGTAGACGGTTGAAGGGGGTTATGATAGAGGTATTCAAAATTATGAAAGGAATAGATAGACTAGACATGAGTAGACTCTTACCCCTGAGGGCAGGGGAGTTTGGAACAAGAGGGCATGAGTTCAGGGTAAGGGGGCAAAACTTTAGGAGGAATGTTAGAGGATGTTTCTTCACTGAGAGAGTGGTGGCAGAATGGAATGATCTTCCAGAAGAGATAATTGCGGCAGGGTCCTTTCTGTCATTTAAGAGAAGGTTGGATGTGTACATGAATATCAGGGTGTTGGAGGGATGTGGCCAGAGTGTTGGAGGGGAAAACTAGTGGAGTTGTTCATGTGAACTGGCACAGACTCAAAGGGCCGATATGGCCTGTGCCGTAATCTGTCATATGGTTATATGTGCTGGGCTCCACAGGACAAGGTGGGACATCATTAAGAGTTTGCTGCCGACAGGTTTGAATTAAGCTCCGTGAGTATCCCACGCGTTCTGGGAGGAAGAAACGTCCATATCCTCTGCGCATCCAGAGATGCAAGATGTCGCCAAAATCTTTGGCCTGGCGGCGGGCCAGGAGGAGCGCGAGCATGGAATCTGACCCGAGCCTGGCTTGACTAAGGAGATGGGGGGTGGGTGCCCGAATGCGAGCACGGTTTAGCAGGAAGGCGACTGACAGTATGCAGCGGCCCATCTGGAGATGCTCCCCTGCGTGCTACTGAGCCTCTCAGCATGGATGAATGTTATCACATGCAGGAAATTCTGGATCAGAACCACAGTAGGGCTGCCAGGTATGAGGTGGAGGAGGACAACTCAGAAATTCGAGAAGAAGAGGAAGAATTACTACTTGCTGCAGTTGGACTCACTGAAGGAAGGCCTTAGGCTTTCAGAACATCTCCTTTTCCAATGAAAGCTGTTGTTTCACCACAGACACCTTCCCCAGACTTCAAGGCACCTGTAACAGGGATGGAAGTCAACCTCATGTCTACAGAACTGATCCAACCAAATGAAAAGATGATGTCTTCTATGACCTAAAATTTTGAAACTTTAAATGATCAATTTGCTGGTATAAAGGAAATAATGGCTGGTATGTGTGAAGAAATTACATTTATTAGGGGGCGTGGCAAGATGGCGTAGGGAACAGACGTGCCTTCCAGACCTCTCCTGACTCTGATTTATTGTTTTGTCTTTAGGTGCCCGTTAAAGTTCTTTTAAAAGTTCATAAATAATAAGAGGTGTTGGATTAGTGCCTAATCGTTTATATGCAAAGAAAAAGGTAAAAGAAAACATCAACAGACTGTTAAAAAACTACATTTTCCGAAAATGTCTGAGCCTACTTGTTTACAAGAAGCCAGGACTCAGCGTAGAATGGATCCAGAGGAAGACGTACAGAGTTTGGCATTGAAACTCCATTTTATGCCGGTGAGGCACTCTGAAGGTCGCATTCAACAGCTTTCAGAACAAAGGGCTGGACGGGTGCCAGTATTTCACACAACGGCCACTGTGAGTGCTGTTACTGAGACTTTGACAGTTGAATCAGCTGCGGCGCCACCAGCTGGAGAGTTAAAGAGCTGTCATTCAACTGCTACAGTGGTGGCGCTGCAAAATGCATCTTCAATTACAACGGTTTTTCCAGACATTGATTCAGTGAAGATGATTAAAGAGATTTGGCTTAAAGATAACCCTGATCTTCAGTCTCCTGGCATTGCTGGGGGGACTTTGAGAGGGATTTTTATACAAAGTCAAACTGCTAGAAAAGATACTAAATTAAGGGAAGGGACAGAAGATCCCGTGGTCTCTAAGACCCCATTATGCCTGAATCTACTTCTGTTGAAATGTCTGTTAAGGATCTTGAAGATAAGATATATTCTGTATCGAGTCACTTAGCTAATTTTGTGAACCTGTTTATTTCCAAGATTAATGCAATGGCGGAAGTCATTAATGGACCTTTTAAGCTTGAAACCATTGAAAGATTTGAAATGCGTGATCAAGGTTTAGTCGATGCACAGGATCAACTGCAAGATGAAAATAGAATAATTGAAACATTGCAGATCCAAAATAAAAATTTAGCAAAAAAGTTTGATTATTTGGAGAATCAATCTA
This sequence comes from Narcine bancroftii, assembly GCF_036971445.1. Lineage (NCBI taxonomy): Eukaryota > Metazoa > Chordata > Chondrichthyes > Torpediniformes > Narcinidae > Narcine > Narcine bancroftii. The sequence continues at coordinate 65,876 of NW_027211824.1, read as the reverse complement.
GACGGAACAATGTGAAAATTGTTGGTTTGCCAGAAGGCATAGAAGGACCAGATCCAAGAAAATTTTTTACTGAATGGATTCCACGAGTGTTAGGACAGGATAAATTCCCTGAAGGTTTAATACTAGAATGTGCTTATAGAGTTTTAAGAAAAAAATCTTTTTCAGGACAGAATCCAAGATCTGTTTTGATCTGTTGTTTAAACTACTGTGACAGAGAGACAATTTTACGTACGGCTATTAGAAATGCCCAGCAAAGTAGATCTCCTTTGATCGTTCAGAATAATCCTGTTTTCTTCTATCAAGATTTGAGTCAAGAAATTATGTTTCAACGATGCGAATTTAATTCTGTGAAAGAACAGTTGTGGAAAAAAAGACATAAGGCAACATTCAGGTATTCTGCGGTACTGAAGATTTTTTAGGATGGAAATTAGCCAAAGTTCTTTGACAATCCTAAAGAGGTTATGGACTTTGCTCAGTCTCTACCAATCATGCAGTTTCAGGAACGATGTAGTCCTTCAAGGTCTCCAAAGAGAGTAGAGATGTAAGGTGGGATCCAGTTTTTTAAAGGAAATGAAAGCAATGGTGATAGAAATGGTAACGTTGATTTAAAAAAATAAATCTTTTATCTTCTATTTTTGAGAAGAGTTTAAATAGTTTAAATAATGATGATAGTTTAATGAAATGGGAGTTGGTAGAGGGAACTGGGTGGGCACTAGTTTCCAGAAGTCATCAGCTACCTGTGAGTTATCTCACACCCAATATTTTGGGGGAGTTACCTCTTTGGACGGTTTAAACAGGAGGAGGTAGTTGTGACCTCCGACCTGTTTTTTTTTTCTTTTTAATTTTTGGGTTAAGAAGTGAAGGTTTTTATTATTTTTTAAAATAAATATTTTTTTAACTCTTTTTGTTTTCTGATTGTATTTGAGAGGGAATTAGGAGGTTTTTTTTCTCTCCTTTTTTTCTCTTTTTTTGGGGACGTTTTCTCTTTTTTCTTTCTTTTTTAAGAGGATGATGTCACAGAAGATAAAAGTCAAAAATTGAGGATGTTGAATTAGATGAAGAGGAAGATGAGGGGAAAGGTGATAAGAAGAAAAAGAAGAAAATTAAGTACAAATACATTGAGGGAGAAGAGTTTAATAAAATTAAGTTAATTTCGATAGAGAATTTTGAAGATGTTATAAATGAAGCATATGGAGAATTTTTTTAAGAGTTTGAACTTTTTTATTTTTTTATATAAGGGGAGGGGAAGGGAATAAAAAGTTTATCTGATTGTTTTTCTAAAGGATGCTTTTGTTCTCTCGATGAATTATAAAGGAAACTTGGTATTAATGGAAATTCTGTATTTATGTATTATTAATTATGATTTTTTGTATAACAGGTATGTGGTTGATATATGATTTTAATATTTGAACTTAGTTTTAAAGTGGATTTCATTTGTTAAATACATGTATTATGTTTGATTTAAATATATGTTTAAGGGTATTATTTTAGTATTGATATTTTTTTTTGTTGTTAGTAATTTTTTTGTTGTTAAGTTTTATCCTTTTTTTGTAAGTGGGGTTTTTTCTATTTTATTTACAACATTGTTAATTAATTCTTCACTCTTTTTTTGGGGGGGTTGGACTAATTTTAAATTAGATGATTAATGTTGTGTTATAATTATTGGGGGGGGGGTTAATTTGTGTAGTTTAACGATGTAGTATTCTAATTTTTATTATCTTATCTTTTATTATTTTTTTAAATATAATTTTTATTTTATTCATGTCATAAAATTTTAAATAAAGTTAAAAAAAATGACTATGGAAAGGATATCTTTTTCTGCCTAAAAGTGGACCACCACTCGAGTCCCGACACTCCGCATCATCCCACTACTCATCCATAGACCAAAGAAGTGTTGGTGCAGACTCCCCCACAGACACACCTCCACCCTCCCAGTCGGCAACAGTGATGACCGGCACAGAGGGTACCCGGGCTCTGCACTCACCACCTCCACTGATGTCACCAAGCTGGGGAGCCCCTGGACCTTGAATGGCACCCACTGGGTAGGCGGCCACAGTGCCTACCCCTGGCTTCCTACCACCTGGTAGGGCTGCCATTTCCCCACATACGAGGTGCCCTACATCCACTCTCTCGATGACCTAGGGGAGCACCCAGCCTTTGGCAACCACTGCAACAAGAGGGCCTTTACTGCAGCTGAACTGTTCTGGATGATCGCCTTCCGCAAATATGGCACCGCATGGCTCTCCAACGAAATGACCTGGTTGGCCACCCTCCTGGAGATGTTGGCCAATGAGACAGCAGTGTCCCTGCACCAAACAAAGGACACCCTGACCTGAAGAGTTGTGGAGCTGAAGGAGAGACGTATAGTGGCAATGCCAAATCGGATGGTCCTGGACTACTTGCTGGCAGCTGTGCTGTCATTGGCCAGGAGGGCCGCAGCAACATTCCCAAGGAATCCTCTAACATCACCCAGCTGACTGACCACATTCGGGACTCAGTGGCCAAAATTCAAAAATCCAAGGACCAGATCCACCAGCATCACCACCTCATGGGGACCCTGGGGGCCATTTGGCTCCACGAGGGGCATTTGGGTGACTATCGTTCATTGGGGGATTGCACTTATTTTTGTTATCATAGCTATAGTTATTCCATGATGTGATTGTCAATTTATAGGCACCTTTGCATTGCCCCGTTTGACCTTCTTATTACCTGTCGCACTTTATTGGCAAGCAGCATGTCTTCCGAAGGGGTGGATTGTCATGGAGAGGTAGTGTCCACCACCTGGTGGCGCTGCTGTACTCCTGTTCGGTGGACATACTACCTGTCAATCCAGGTCAAAGACTCACTCCAAGCCATCAAGGTGACCCTTGCGATTGGCCCACCTAAATCACCAGGAGCTGCAGTCCAGGCAGCCCGGCTAGACTCAGCCCTGACCTTCACCCAATTGCCCCACCTAAACCACCAGGAGCTGCAGTCCAGGCAGCCTGGCCAGACTCAGCCCTGACCTTCACCCAATTGGCCCAGGTGAATCACCTCGACTGACCCCTGCCGAGCCCCTGAACTTGGCTTCGAGCATTGGCCACAGCAGTCAATGGGGCCCAGCCTTTCCCGAGTGATCGGCCCTCCCAGCACAGTCCCCCAGAACTATAAAGAACCATGTCCCCCTTTGTTCTGCCTCTTTCAACTCATTGTGGCTAGGAAGTAGCACCTTCCACACTGGGTTGGGGTGAGTCTCGAGGTCAGCGAGGAAGAGCCGTGTCCATATCGGTCAAGGGGTGGGAGCTCACAGTATCACCTTGATCCTGAATGTTGAATGTGTAAGTTCATGTAATTTCCCCCAAGCTCTGTCGGTTTCTCCCTCCTAATTAGAAGTGTATATTTACTCCCTGCGTACTCTGTGTATAGAGGTTTGCCTAACATATCGACCCTGTTGTCATGTTTCCATCCCCGATATAAAAGTGTGCTTTGTACCTCCGCTTTGGTCTGATTCTTAACGTTTGGGACCCACATGAACCCGACAACAATGAAGGAGGGGAAGCAAAGTATTTTATCAGTAAATGGAGAGTCAAATTACTAGAAAAAAAGACAGATAGATCCGATCAGAATGTGGCAAGAAATTAATGTAGGTTTATGGAAAAAAGGTAGGGATCTCAAGAAAAACACCAGTGAGTAAAAATGTGTTATTGCCTATGAACAGAGGGAATAGAATATTAAATTTGTGGGAAGAAGATTTTATAGACATCAAATATAATATGGGGAAAAGGATTTATATTAATCGAAACAAAGGTGGAAAGAAGATTGAAATATACAAATTCAAGAAGAAAGAGGGTCAAGATTGTTTCAAGAGTGTTATAAATATGATTTATGTCAATTATAAAAGTACAATTGTCTACATCAATTCTGCTTTACTCCATATAAATTAAATGGACTTATCTCCAATTATTCCGAGAAATGTTTTCAATGTAATCAGGTGATCGGGATTTTTTTTTCCATTCGGTTTGGATCTGTGTAAAAGTGGAAGAATTTTGGAAGGATTTCAGTATATTATTAGGACAAATTATGAAGATAAAAAATCAAAAAGACACAAGAATATTTGTGCTTGGTCAACTTTATGAAGCAGATACAAAACTGAAGTTGGATAAATATCAAACAAACTTTCTGAGTCTAGCAACAGCAGCAGTGAAGAAATGTGCAGCACTAACATGGAGAGCAGAGAGATTTGTAACGAGGGATGGGACATTGAAATGCAAAACTGTGCCACCATGTAACCACATAACCATTTACAGAGCAGAAACAGGCCATGTCAGCCTTTTGACTTCGCAACGGTTCACTAGAACAACTCCACTAGCTCAATCCTCCCATTCTCCGCCAATATCCCACCAACCCCTTCACCTCCATGTACACATCCAACCTTCTCTTAAATGACAGAAAGGACCCTGCTGCAACTATCTCATTCGGAAGAACATTCCATTCTGCCACCAGTCTCTGAGTGAAGAAGCATCCTCTAATATTTCTCCTAAAGTTTTGCCCTCTTACCCTTAACTCATGGCCTCTTGTTCCAACCTTCCCTATCCTCAGGGGAATGAGTCTGTTTATGTCTAGTCTATCTATTCCTTTCATAATTTTAAATACCTCCATCAAGTCCCCTCTCAGTCGTCGACATTCCAATGAATAAAGTCCCAGTCTCCTTAATCTCTCCCTGTAATCCAGATGCTGTAAACCAGGCAACATCCTTGTAAATCTTCTCTGCACACTCTCCACCTTATTTGTATCCTTCCTATAGTTCGGAGACTAGAACTGAGCACAATACTCCAAACCTGACCTCACCAATGCCTTTAACAGCTGCAGCATCACCTCCCAGCTCCTGCACTCTTTCTTTGGCTTGGCTTCGCGGATGAAGATTTATGGAGGGGTAATGTCCACATCAGCTGCAGGCTCGTTTGCGGCTGACAAGTCTGATGCGGGACAGGCTGACATGGTTGCAGCGGTTGCAAGGGAAAATTGGTTGGTTGTGGTTGGGTGTTGGGTTTTTCCTCCTTTGTCTTTTGTCAGTGAGGTGGGCTCTGCGGACTTCTTCAAAGGAGGTTGCTGCCCGCCGAACTGTGAGGCACCAAGATGCATGATTTGAGGCGATATCAGCATACTGGCGGTGGTCAATGTGGCAGGCACCAAGAGATTTCTTTAGGCAGTCCTTGTACCTCTTCTTTGGTGCACCTCTGTCTCGGTGGCCAGTGGAGAGCTCGCCATATAACACGATCTTGGGGAGGCGATGGTCCTCCTTTCTGGAGAAGTGACCTACCCAGCACAGTTGGATCTTCAACAGCGTGGATTCGATGCTGTCGGCCTCTGCCATCTCGAGTTCTTTGATGTTGGAGATGAAGTTGCTCCAATGAATATTGAGGATGCAGCAGAGACAACACTGGTGGAAGCGTTCTAGGAGCCATAAGTGATGTCGGTAGAGGACCCATGATTCGGAGCCGAACAGGAGTGTGGGTATGACAACAGCTCTGTATACGCTAATCTTTGTGAGGTTTTTCAGTTGGTTGTTTTTCCAGACACTTTTGTGTAGTCTTCCAAAGGCGCTATTTGCCTTGGCGAGTCAGTTTTCTATCTCGTTGTCTATCCTTGCATCCGATGAAATGGTGTAGCCGAGATAGGTAAACTAGTTGACCGTTTTGAGTTTTGTGTAGCCGATGGAAATGTGGGGGGGGGGGGGGGCTGGTAGTCATGGTGGGGAGTTGGCTGATGGAGGACCTCAGTTTTCTTCAGGCTGACTTCCAGGCCAAACATTTTGGCAGTTTCCGCAAAACAGGACGTCATGCGCTGGAGAGCTGGCTCTGAATGGGCAACTAAAGCAGCATCGTCTGCAAAGAGTGGTTCACGGATAAGTTGCTCTTGTGTCTTGGTGTGAGCTTACAGTACTCCAAACCTGGCCTTACCAATGCCTTTAACAGCTGAAGCATCACCTCCCAGCTCCTACACCCTACACTATGATTTATGAAGGCCAGCAGACCATATGTCTTCTTAACTACCATGTCTACCTGGGAATCCACCTTCAGTGAACTCTGTACCATAACTCCAAGATCCCTGTTCCTCTGCATTCCTCGACCCCCTCCCCTTAACTGCATAGGTCCTATTTTGGTTATTTTTTCCGGAATGCAGCACCTCTAACTTGTCAACATTAAATTCCATCTTCCATCTTTCAGTTCACTTTTCAAAACAAACCAAATCCTGTAATCCAAGAAAACCTTCCTCACCATCCACAACTCCCCCTATTTTTGTATCGTCTGCATATTTGCTTTCCCAGTTCGCCATCCCCTCATCCAAATCATGAATATAAATGATAAACAACAGGGGACGCAGCACCAATCCCTGAGGCACACTGCTCGTCACAGGCTTCCATCCTAATAGAGAGTTGTCCACCATGACTCTCTGCTGTCTTTCTCCCAGCCACCTCTGAATCCATCTCACTATCTATTAATCCATAGTGATGAACCTTCCTAACTAACCTTACATGCAGTACATTATCAAAAGCTTTACTAAAATTTAAATAGATCTTGTCAACCGCCCTACCTTCATCCACATTTCTTATCACCTCTTCAAAAAACTCAACAAGATTCATCAAACATGATTTTCCCTTCACTAACACATGCTGGGTGCTCCCAATCAATCCCTGCCTATCCAGATATTTGTACATACTATCTCGAAGAATACCCTCCATAACCATCCCCACCACCGAACTCAAACTTACTGGCCGATAATTACTTGGCCTACACCTACTGCCTTTTTTGAACAACAGAACTACATTTGCAACCCTCCAATCCCGCGGCACCACACCCTCCTCCAGTGAAATTTGAAAAATCGCTGTCAGTGCCCCTGCTATTTGTTCCCTGACCTCGCTTAAAGTCCGGCGAAAAATCCCATCAGGACCATGAGACTTATCCACCTTAATTGACCCCAGAAGCTCCAAATCTCTCGCTTTACTAATCCCTATCCTTTCCATAACTAAACCATTTACCTCTCTGATCTTGTATAGCCCAATGTCCGTTTCCCTCGTGAATACAGATGAGAAAAATTTGTTCAATATTTCTCCATCTCATACGGTTCCTGACATAGTTCACTGGTCCCATCATCCAGTCGACCTATTCTATGTTTAACCCTCCTTTTACTGTTCACATATGTGAACAAACCCTGAGGATTCACCTTCGCCTTATTAGCTATAGACACATCCCTTTTTACCTATCTGCTCAATCCCTTGTTTTTTGTATTTGGTGTAGGTCTACCTCTTGTCCCGTACCAACTTCTTAATTTCAACAGAAAACTATGGCTCCCTCAAACCTTTAGTCTTCCCCTTTGGCCTAATTGGAACATAAAGATCCTGTACTCTCAAAATCTCACCACTAAATGTCCCCCAAATTTTCTCTACATCCTTTCCAGGAAAAAGTTCAACCCACACAACTCTCTGCAAATCCCTTCTCATTTCTCCAAATCTGGCCTTCCCCTACTCGAAGACCATCAACCTCGGACCCGACCTATCCCTTTCCATCATTAAGCTAAAGCTAATGGACCCATGATCACTGGATCCGCAGTTCTCCCTAACGCACACCTCTGTCACCTGCCTCATTGCATTCGTAAACAACAGATCGAACACTGCTCCCCCTCTAATTGGCGTCTCAACATATTGCTGCAGAAAGCAATCCTGAACACAATGCTTAGCCATCCTGCCCTTTTACTGACTGCGTTTCCCAATTGATGTTTGGAAAATTGAAATTCCCAACCAACACCACCCTATTTCACTTGCATATCTCACCTATTTGCACATTAACTCTCCTAGCTCCCTTTCTCCATTTGGAGGCTCATAATATACCCCCATAATAGTAACCTCACCCTTCTTATTTTTCAGCTCTACCCACACTGCCTCTCTTGACGAGCCCTCCAGTCTACCTTGCCTCAGCATTGCTGTAATATCCTCCCTGACATTTAATGCCACACCTCCCCCCTCTTAATCCACCAACTCTGTCACATCTCAAGCAGTGAAATCCTGGAACATTCAACTGCCAGTCACAACCTTCTTTCAACCACGTCTCGCTAATGGCCACAACATCATAATGCCGCATGTCAATCCACACCTTTAGCTCATCCAGCTTCCTTACTACGCTCCTCACATTAAAATAAATACAACTCAGGGATCTCCTACATCCTACCTTCTGAATATCCTCCTTTCTACTATTCTCACAATTTTCACTGCAACATCTGTTTACGACTTCCTGCTTTTCTTCCCTCAAATTATTTAAACTTGTCCCTTTCCTTATCCTACTAACCCTCACCCTATAACTCTTGCCCTTTTTCTTTTTTCCCTACAGAGGTTGACACCACACCTCTGCCCACCATGGTCTGACTATCCCCCTCCTCAGTATTCAAGGTGGAGTACTGATTTCTGAAGATTACAGACTCGGGTGCTTGCACATGAATTTGCCCCCTTCCTTTCCTCCTCCTAACGGTAACCCACTTCCCCTCATCCCGTGAGCCCCTGGGCGACCACCTGCCTGTAGCTCTTGTCTACGATAGCCTCATTTTCCCTAACCAGAGTAAGGTCATCGAGCTACAGCTCATGTTCCTTGACCTGGTCCTTCAGGCCACACTCCTTGTCCGTGATGGCCTCACTCTCCTTAACCAGAGGGAGGTCTGGTTGTCTGTCTCTGGATTCTCTGCTCAGAGGATCACCCCGCATTATCCATCAAGTCCTGGTATCTCTGTGTCAGCAGGAATTCCGTGCTGACCACTACCTGATGGCTTTGTGGTCAAAATGTTTGTCTATGAAAACTTTTCCACAAAGGTGATGTGGCAAAGTCTAGCTGACTGGAACATTGCACCAATCTTTCAGAACATCTGAGACAGGTAGATCCTTGGTTCATAGCGGCACTCGATGCCCTTGTACTTAGTTTCCATGCTCAGTCTGATGCAACCTCACACGATGAAGGCCACATTGGTTACGCCCTTAACCCCATTGTCATGGAATATATATTTGGGAGAATCTGGTAAAATTAGAGTAGGTTAAAGACATACACACATTTTAAAACATATTTTATTTGAAATACTGAAGAATTCATATTCAGTTACATCACAGAAACTATGGAGAATGCTATGCACATTTCACAAGTAGCTGCAAATTGAAATGAGGTCATGAAATAACTAGACCATTGTTTTGGTTTGGAGACAGGCTGGCTGGTTGAATATCTACAAAGTGCTGAAAGAAAGGTCACCCCTGGGTTTTGTTTAGCTAAGACAACAGCTTGACAAAGAAGGATAACTTCTGTTGTTTTCTGAAAAAGGTGGGGGGGGGGGTGGTTTTCAAGTGAGAGAGTCACATGCAATCTCAGTTGGAGTGAGAGAGAGAGAGAAAGGGGTTAAACAAGCTCTCTCAGCCAGAGTGGGCATGGCATTGAAAGCAGTTGAACAGTGCAAGCCAGGAGAATATTGTAGGAAACAGAAATCTCAAGAGTGGCGGATGGCTGGAAGTGCTATCTGTCTGATGTTTCTCTCGGAATAAGTGCAACAGGAAGGAACACTGTGGTAGCCTGAAAGAAAGAGGTTATCATTTGGAAACCCTGATGGGCCAAGTTTTATCAGCGAGACATTGTGGTGACTAATGGTGGTAGCTCAGTTGTGGAAATCCTGGAACAACAAATCTCTCTCTGCAAACCCTACGGAACTTTCTTGAGTGGCAAAGCCTGATGAACTTTATACATGTTCAATTGTGTGCACAGTATTAGAATTGCCTACAACCAATGAACTTAGAAGAATGAGAAGTGAGATTGAACTGTAAACCAAATAACTTTTCTTAAATTTACACACACATCATACACGGGCACTTAGACTTAGAAGGCGATTAAGGTTAGTTAGGTTAATAGAGATAAGTTAAAGTTTGATTCTGTTTTCATATTAAAAGATAAATAAAACAACTTATTTTTAAATAACGACTTGTCTTGGTGAATGTCTATTGCTGCTGGGTTTTGGGGTCCTTTGGGCTCATAACACCATAGTCTGGTGACGTACATGGATCTCCTTCCCACTCCATCCATTTTGGATCCCCACATGAAGAGGGAAACTGCTCTGGTAATCGCCAGGGCAGAGGTATGTGGGATGGGCCACGCCTGCATCACATGCGGCAGTACCGAGAGCACCTTGCACCTGATAACCAGGTTCTTCCCCATTTCTGAGAGGGAATGTCATTCCCACACACCCAATTTCTGGTGGACCTTTACAATCGGCTCTGACCAATTCTTGTTGCATGCCTTGGCCCCTCCAAGCCAGTTCCCCGACACCTTCAGGTAGTCAGATCTGACTGTGAAGAGGACAGCGGACTAATTTACCAAAGTGCATTGCCTCGCGTTTGTTCCAGTTTACCCTGGAAAATAGCATTGTATACTTCTGGGCCCAGCCACTTCCAGACTTGTGTACAACTCAGCCGTTCTCCCAGAACTGTGGGTCTCTGTGCTAGTCCCTGTCTCCTGGAGTTGGGAGTCTCTGCAATGTTCCCCATCTCACAGAGCTGGGGGTCTCTACATTGCTCCCTGTCTCCTGATATTGGTGCTTTGTTCTCCACCAGTCCCACAATACAACGCTGACCCCTGGACGGAATGTTGAATTACAGAGGGATCAGTGAAAATATGGGTAGTTTTGCCAGGGTGGGGTCCATACAGGAGCCTGATAACAGCAGGGAACCTGTGGAAGGGGGATGGAGGGCATTCGATGGTGCACCAGCAGGACACTGCTGAGGGTGCGGATTCCCTCGGGCTCTCGAGGGTAGAAGGCGCTGGTTATTCCAATATTTTAGGTGAGGCAGTGTCCAAATTAGAGCTGGCGCGGGTCAGCAAGGGTCGACATAACAGGTGCCTGGAACTGTCATGAGAATTCTAAGGGCTGGTAGAGGTAGGTAAGGAGGGGGTAGTTGTGTACCGACGAGGGATTGCTGAGTGAGAGGCCACATGCATGGGACTTCGAGACAAGGAGCCTCTGATTGTACAGGGATGGGGCCTGTAAATAGACCCGCAGACATCCAGCACACAGCATCTTTGACCCACTACCATCAGGAAGGAGATATGGAGGAACAAAATTAGGCTGCCAGACAGGGAAATAACTTCTTCCAACAGGCCGTGAGATTGACAATGCAATGCGAGTTGAATGGGTCCGTGGAATGAAAAGGATGAGAGGGATATGGACTGTTTGCAAGCAGCTTGGCCATCAGAAAAGAAGGGCCAAAAGGATGGTTTCGGAGTTGTCTATCTTGTCCACACTTTTGAGTTGAATCCTTAAATAATTCATGACAGGCTGGACTATCATTTTAGATGGAAATTTTAGATTGACACATGCAGCCCGGGAACAGGTCCTTTCAGCCTCTGAGCCACAACCACTCAATTACACCAATGACCTACAAACCCCGGTATGTTTTAAATGGTGGAAGGACCAGGAGCAACTTGTGGAAATGCACGCAGACACAGGAAGAATGTACAACTCCCCAGAGACAGTGTCAAATTTGAACCCGGCTCGCTGGCCCCTTATCAGCGTTTTTCTAACCGCGGCACTAACCTCGCCACTCTCAATTATTCCCAGGGTTATTCCTCCTACTTTCCATGAGCTGTGATTGCTTCCAATTCCAGTGCCCATGTTTCCCTGAGACTCTGACCCCTGCCCAGTGACTCTGTCCCTAATGCCTCTCCCTGGACAGATGATCACCAGTCTCTCCTGGCTCTCACCCAAATTTTCTTGCCCAATTCCACCACCTACAACCCCCTCGTCATGGCCCACCCACTCGCCCACAGGGCCAAGGGTAGCAAGGTGGGGGAAGGTCCAGCCTGTAGTCACAAAGCTTGTCGAAGGACAAGTGAGAGCAGGAGTCCTGGGGCAAGAGGTGAAGGGCAGTGTGTACTGTAGCAGCCAGCTACACAGGGTCACAGCCTCCAGGGTGGGGGGAGAGAGAGAACTGGCTCAGATGGGACAGATGTCCCGGTGCCAAGGGTCAGGGAATTCCCGGCTCGCTGGCCCCTTATCAGCGTTTTTCTAACCGCGGCACTAACCTCGCCACTCTCAATTATTCCCAGGGTTCTTCCTCCTACTTTCCATGAGTGTCTGGGACACTGCCACCGGCAAGGAGACTGGACCACTGCCCTCCCCACATCACCACCAAATGGGGGTCTCAGGAGCAGCTCAGGTTCCAAGGCCTGTCAGTGGGGGAAGGGGGAGGTTTGGGAATTGGGGAGGGGTAGTTCTGAATGGTGATCGAGAGGATCGGTCCAGTGGGAGGACAGACATGACAGACATGAGGGCTGGGGCTTCAGGACAGATCCCGTGGGGAGGCAGGAGCTTTGGGGACCAGCCGGTGGGGGACAATGGCTTTGGAAATGGACCTGGTGGGGGTCAGGGGCTTTGGGGAGAGACCAGTGGGTTTGTCGGAGGACCTGTCGGGCAAAAGAATTAGTGACAGACCAAGTTGGGAATGGCATTGGGGATGGACTCAGCAGGAGATGGGCTGTTGATGGACCCGGCGGGGATGTGTTTGGGAATGGATCCGGTGGGGGATGTTATTGGGATGGATCAGGTAGGGGACGGTATTGGGGTTGGACCCAGTGGGGGACAAGATTGGGGATGGACCCAGCGGGGGGTGGGATTGGGGATGGACTCGGAGGGAGACGGGATTTTGGATGGACCCGGCGTGCACAGAATTGGGGATGGACCCGGCGGGGGACGGTATTGGGGACAGATTCAGCGGGGGACGGTTTTGGGGTTGGACCCAGCAGGGGACGGGATTGTGGATGGACCCGGCAGGGGATGATATTGAGGATGGACCTGGCGATGTCAGTTTTGGAGATAGACATGCTGGGGGATGGACCCGGCAGGGGACTGCCCATTGACTCCGTCTTCAATGCCTCACACCGGCCGGATTATCACCGTTCTCTTTCCCAGGTCTCACCCAAACTTTCTTACCCCAATTCCACCACCTACAAACCCTTGTCATGTCCCACCCACTCACCCACAGGGCCAAGGTTAACTAGGAGGGGGAAACTCCTGGCTGTGGGCACACAGCTCGTTGAAGGACAAGTGGGAGCAGAAGTCCTGGGGAAGAGGTGAAGGGCAGTGTGTACTGTAGCAGCTAGCTGAACTGGGCCACATTCTCCAGGATGGTGGGGGGAGAGAGAGAGAGAGAGAGAGAGGACTGGCTCAGATGGGATAGATATCTGTGTGCCAAGGGTCAGGGGATTCCCCAGCTTTGTGAAGGTATGGGACACTGTCAACGGGAAGGAGATGGAGCACTGCCCTCCCCACATCTCCACTGTCTAGGGGTCCTAGGAGCAGCTCAGATACCAAGGCCTGTGGGTGGGGGAAGGGGAAGGTTAAAGAACTTTGGTGGGGTAGTTGTGATGGGTAATCGATTGGAGAGGGTCCCAGTGAGGGAACTGGTCTGGTGGGAGGACAGACCTGATGTTGGGCCTTTGGATACAGGTGAATTGGCGTGGGGGACGGGGACAGGGACTTTTGGCTGGGCATGTTGTGGGACAGGGGCTTGTTGAAAGCCCTGGTGGGAGACAGGAGCTCTGGAGACGGTCCAAGCAATGGGTGGAGCATTGGGGATGGGCCCAGTGGGGAATAGGGGCTTTGTTGACAGGCCTGACAGTATTTTGGGGATGATCTCAGCAGGGGGAGGGGTTTGGGGACAGGCCTGGTGGGAGATGAGGGCTTTGGGGAAGGGCCAGGTGGGTGACAGGGGACAGTATTAGGGAAGGACCCAGAGGACAAACCACCCCTGGAGCTCTGGTTCACCTCGGGTCACTCACCTTGGCCCACGGACGTGCTTTCAGAGATCTGCGGGAAGCTGAATTCGTTGCAGTTTGGGTTCATCTCCCGGATCTGCTCCCTGGATGACGTCCGCCACACCTGTTGGGACAGAAATCACCTTCACTACTGGCTCGGGGTGGGGGGAGCAGGAGGGTGACAAAGGGAGGGAATGCAGTGTATGTGTACCAGGTCATGGACATGGGACGAGCCCTAGAACTGGGGTAGTGGTGAAGGCTGAAACGTTAGGGGCATTTAAGAGGCTCTGAGTCACGTGGATGAAAGAAAAATAGAGGGTTATGAGGGAGGAAGGGGTTAGTTATTTTTATTTTGGTATGAATACATCGGTCGGCACAACATCGCGGGCTGAAGTGCTTGTACTGTGCTCTCATGTTCTATGTTAAACGTGTCCTGTCAGTCTTTCAGCAAGCGGATATGTCGGGGAAGGACCGCTGCCGACTGGCATATTCCAGGCTGCAGGGGTAGATGCTGAGGGATGCACGGAGGCTTGGCATAGCCAACACGAAGGCACTGTGGGGATGGATCATAATCCTTCCATAACCGTGCACTGAGAGGCTGAGACCAAGGGGAACTCCTCCAACAGCAGAGGGGGGCAGTAACCACACGGTATCAAAGTGGTGGCAATGAAGGTAAACAGAGACGTATGCAGCAATGTGCAGTGAAGGGAATATCTGGATACAACAGGAGGAGGAGAAAAGACTTGGAATGGTCTTCCTCTTTGGAAATAATTTGTAAATAAAGTCTATTTTGCGGGGTTGGGGGGAGGGGAAGAGAAAAGCCCTACTCAGTCAACTTTGCTTCATGAGATACATTCTCCGATCCAGAAAATCTATTCTGCACCCGCTCCAGAGTACAACATCAAATTTATTACCCTTGGATAGCACAAGTACGACCTGATAAAACAGAGTTCTTGGGATAAACATACGCAAACACACAACCAAGCCCTCACACAACAGACAAATGATACATGAGCAGCACGTCCAGAAAAAATTACTCGATATTGTTGAATAAATAGCAGAGTCGAGGAGTATTTGTATGAGCAGCTCATCAATCGTTCCACGTTCTCCCTGCCTGGAGGAAGAGGCTGTTCCTGGGCCTAGTGGTACTGGCTCTGAAAGTCCTGGATCTCTTTCCCGACGGGAATAGCTGGATGATGCTGTTGGCCGTGTGAATGGGTGCTCGATGATTTTGTCAATGATCATAGTGGATCACATTGATATTTGGGGTGGTGGGGGGGTGGGGCAGGAGGGTGTCCCCAGTGTTGCTCTAGCCCACTTTACGTCCTGTGGATTGACCTCTGATCATTTTTTAAAAATATTATTTATAAATAAAATCCACAAAGAATTCACAAAATTAATAATAACACAAATAATATATAAATACACTTGTCATAGTTAAAAGAAAGAATAAAAAAATCCCCCCCCCATTAAACCACCCCATCTCCCCTCCATCCCCTTTCTAAAAGAAAAAGAAGAAAAATGAGGACAAGGGACCCCCAACAGGAGAACCAATTACTTTAACGTTCCTTTTCAAAAACTGAGGCCTTAAGGAGAAAGGGAATGTTAGAGCCACCTTTGTAAATATGGGGTCCATATTCTTCCACAATATATGGTTGAGGCGGCCTGCTCACCAGGACGAAAGCCAGTACACAAGATGGATGACGAATGCGGTGACTACACAGATCCTGCGGCAACCAATCATCTTCGTCCCAGGTGACATCCCGCACAGTGGGAAGCAATGAGCAATGACGAGAACACCCACCAATCCGAGGCTGGCTTTGCCATCTCGAAAGACCTGTCATCAGTAGCGGGAGAGTATATAAGCAGAGCTGCCAGTTCAACGAACCAGTCTTCGACTTCGACTTCACGGGTGTGTATCATTCATTCCACACATCATGGTGAGTGTGCTGGATATCGGTGCAAAGGAAGAGACTTTCACCATTGACCACCTCAAACCAGCACATCTGGACATTAGCAAATTCAGTCCCCACGACCCAGATATAGGCGACCGAAAGCAGCGAACAGTGCTGGTTCTAGGGAGGTGGGGCATCATGCTAACTGGGATGCCACCCTGTACACAAGATGGCCGACGAATGTGGCAACTGTTCAGAGTCCATGGGGACCAACAACTTTCATACCAGGGGACAACGCACACGGCAGGAATCAACAAAGAAGGGAACACCGAACAATTGGAGGCCGGCATGGATGTGACATCACTCCAGTCGACAGCAGCAGGGAGAGAATAGAAGCAGAGCTGCGAGTGTAATAAAGGAGTCTTTGACTTTGAATGTTTGGGCGTGTGTCCGCCTTTCCACCCATCACAGTAGCGCGCACGCTCTAATTTCACATCGAATGGTCTTGCTCATCTTACATCGGGAGTCACGTGTACAGTTTCCTTACCTGAAGCATGAGAAGTGCACAAAGATCGTCAGATTTGTTTCTGGGGTGTTTTAAGCAGGTGATAGAAGGAAAGTTTGAATGTGGATCTCTTGGTCGTTGGTAAAAAGGGAGATGACCTTACAACATTATGAGAGGACACAGCAGCACGGATCGAGAGAGGATAATGCAAAGGAGCCGAACACCAAGTGTCACAATTTCCCAATAACCGATCAGCTGCTTAGACTTTAAGAAATGTCTTCAATGAAAATGTAATATCCTTGGAATTCTCTCCGCTTTTGAAGGTGCATTTGAAATTGGGATCCGTGGACTTGTGATGAGTTTATTGCCGTACCCACTCGTAGAGGGATCATATGCATTGAACTTAGATGTAGATACTTTGAAAAAAGTAGCAGACATTAAATTGGAAGCGGTAATAAATATGAAGGAAAGATTGAGAATAAATAGTCTCCCTTGCAGTTGGGGTACAATGTATTGCTTGAGATCAGAGGAATCCTGGAGCCAGGACAAAGTGATCCTGTGTTTCCCAAGGATTTGATTGTTGTTGGATTAGTAAAAAGTGGAAGGGCCGAAGGGTCTTCTGATCCTTCGACTGCTTGATTTGTCTTCTGATGCTGATTGGGTTCACCTGTGTATTCGCTCGCTCGCTCGCTGATTGGTTGCTTCAGTTACGCGAGGCAACGGGTTGATTCGGTGAGGCCGCTATTTGATTGGACGCTGAAGTCGGGTTGGATTGATGGGCGGGTTCGCGGGTTGATTGGCTCTTGCTGTGAGGAGGCGGGACATTTGTGGCAGCGTCGTCTGCTCGGGGTCCGTCGTGTCGCTTCTGGCGCGAATGGGAGTAAGTTGGCGGAGGCGCCGGAACCTTCCACAGCCGCGCGGTCCAGGGAAAGCGGGCGACCCGCAGCCCACCGGGCCCCACCCGGGAGCGGCCGGTACCGGCGGGGTGTTTGGGTGGAGCCGAGGTGTCGGTGCGAGGCCTGATGCCGCCGACAGGGCGAGGCTGGAGGCCGCGGGGTTACTTGCAGCGGGAAGGGGCGGTGTCAGGTGATTGGCAAGTCTGGTTTGCGCATGCGTGGTGAGTTCGCGCATATGTTGAAGATACGCATGTGCCGATTGAGGGCGACGAAACGAACCCTTTGCGCTAGCGGCAACTGACGACTGGCGCATGCGCACAGAAATTAAGATGGCTGCCCCCAGCTCATGGACCCTGAGTCACAAAGTCAATCCTGTGATTGTTCTCGTTTGTCAAATCATTTGATTTTAAATATAGGCTCTAAGACTTCAAGGCTCCTCGCACGGGGGCAAAACCCCGACTTGCGACCATTGTGGGGTCTGATTGATCCTTTGGACTACACTATGGTCGCAGGTCGGGGAGGACCTGTCGGGGTCATTGGGTCGGTGAGGAAGGGATGGAAAACCAATCCATTTTTTGCTTCCCAATGCTCATAGAATGTGTCTGATTCCATCCGTTTTTCCTGTTGTAGCATCACATTCTTCATAAAGCTAGATGTTATTTTTTAAAGTTGTGTCACCTGAACAATAATGCTCCAATCCTTCTGATCCTGACGTACCATGTGTTTAAAATGTAATGTTTCTCAGTTACTTGATCGAATGCCTTAAAAATATCGGGACTTTGGTGTTAAAAATACAGAGTAAAGATTTCACCAATCCTTTTGAATTTATGATCTCTGAGATTTCTGGTCATGTTTTCTATTTAGGTTGGTGTATCTTGCAGACCTGTTTGGTTGCAGCAAGTAAGAAGTTATCCATTTGTAGCATCCGCTGCGGCAGTGCGACCAAATAAAGAGACATCCACCCAAGGTGAGTGTAAAACAAAGACTGGCTTTACTGGTTTAAATTCCCCACGTGTGCTCACTGGCCCACCCACTTCTGGTGACGTACCCCTGACTTCCAGCATCACTCTCCAGCTGGCTGGCTGCTACGCGGAAGTGAAGGGCATCTCAGCCCGCACATGGTGCAAGGCCCAGGCTCCTGCTCAGTGGTAAAGGGGACTCTGTGCCATCTTGGACTGTCCAAGTGTTGCAGTGATTTGGCCTTTTTTGCTTGCCCAGTTGCCTGGTGCGCTACAATCTCAGCGTTGATAAGGGGGAAATTCTTTCAATGTTTCATTCACTTTTATTACAGAATTCTTCCTAGTTTATCTGTGTAACATTGAAAATTATGGGTTTTCATGAACAGGGATCATGATTTTACTCATAATTTGGTGAGCCAATGGATAGGACAGTTTTTGCTAATGCCCCATGGGAAGCAAAATAAAAATGAAGTGACAAAATTAGGAAGGTTTGTTGACCCTTTTTTTTTTAAGCAGTATGTCAGGATGATTTTCATCTTGCTTGCTGAATTAAAATGTGATTTTTCACTTCTTAATGGCAGCTGCCATTATTGGCATTGCAAGGAGAGATGGGAAATGGGTCAGGTCTTTGGTGGTCCCAGTAATGCAACGGAGAAAGATGTCACGGGGCTGAATGTGGTTTAGGGAGGGAGAGGGTATTAATTTTCAGGAAAAGTATGTGGCCAGCCACCTATCAATATTTTTTTATCAAATAGAAATTCCTGCTGGTAGAAGCCATTTCCTACTTTGAACAGGCCCAATGTCATTATCCAAGCAGATATTGTTAATAGCCCAAAGGATCCCAAAACCCAGCACCAAGAGACATTCACCAAGACAAGTGGTTTTTAAAAGAGAAGTTATTTTTAATCAAATTTAATCATGAAAATAGAATTAAACTTTATTCTAACTCTATACTTAACAAACCCAAATTAACCTCTTTTTAATTCTAAGTGCACATATTTGTAATGTGTTTAAATTTAAGAAAAGTGATTTGGTTCACAGTTCAATCTTACTTCTCTTTCTTCCAAGTTCTCTGGATGCAGTCAATTCCGCTGTGCACAGAATGGAATGTGTATAAATTTCACCAGGATTTGGTGCTCGAAAGGTAAATGTTTACCGCTCAGGATAGTTCTTGTAGGGTTTTTAGAGAGAGATGTGTTGTTCCAGAATTTCCACAACTGAGGTACCACCATTAGTCACCTCAATGTCTCACTGATGAACTTTGCCCCGTTAGGGTTTTCCAGATGGTAACTTATTTCTGCAAGCTACTACAGAGTTCCATTCGTCTTATTCCAAACAACAGGAGTTCTTTCTTCTGCTTAACCTAGTGTTAGATAAACAAAACCTAGGAGTGACTTTTCTGTAAGCAGCCTGCAGAAAGGTACTTGTAGCCATCCTGGCTCCATTTCCAAACAATGGTCATTCATTTTATGACATCAGTTCGCTTAACACCTACTTGTGAATGTGCAGAACATTCTCCAGAGATCTTCAATATTTCTTCAGTCTTTCAAATAAGATGTTTTAAAATGTATGTGTGTGTATGTATGTAACCTACTCTAAATCTTACCAAAATACCAAATATTACCAAATTCTCCAAATATATTTATCCATTACAATATCACGTAAGGAGCATTTTGAGAGACTCTTAGACAGTCATATATGGGTGAAAGAAAAACAGGGTTGTAGCGGATGCACAGCGCAGTATTACAAACCACCACCATCAGTTCACAGACTTACCTGACACGTCGCGGGCTAACAGTGCTCGGTACCAAAGTACAGTGAGTGGATCAGATGAAGCCCCTGCCTAAAGGCATGGGGCACTAATGGCTCGTAGCTTTAACCTGCTGGTCCTGTGGACCGGAAGGTGTTCACTAATATTCTCATTGACAGGCAGGGAATAAAAGGTCTGTGTATGTCTGCAATAAACCAGTCTTGAGTTGACTACCTTTGTATGTGTTTGCCTTTATTTAGTAGCATCTACCGCAGTAGCCGCTACAGGGTATTATTTTTTTGTTAGAAATATCAAGATCAACACATCGTGGGTCAAAGGGCTTGTACCGTGCCGTAATATTCTGTTATTTCTGTTATTGCTTGACTTTGAATATCTGTTGTAAGTACTGTGAGACTTCAATAATGTAGCAAATGTGCACAGCAACATTGCAGTCAGGAGTTTGTATCTCCTGGTTGACGAGCTTTTCTCTTTTTTACACAATGCTTTCTAGTTCTCGTCAGTAAGAAAAGAAATATTGTGCATGTTGAATATGTCATTATGTCTAAAATTAACACTGGAAAAGAGTCAGTAACACCAAGGTAAATAGCACCCTTTTGTGGCTGGTGCAGTTTCCTGACGGGCACAAGTTATCACTCAGTGGCGACAGTGATGTGAAAATGAGGGTAAATTATTTTGTATATGATGTATACATGTTAAAATTAGCTGTTGTTTGTTCCAATTTCAGGTAGGTGTGGTTGCAGAGTGGGTAATGATAGAAAATACTTGGGGATCAAAAACTGGGGCTTGCATTTGATGGTGTGAAAGTCAAAATGGAAACTCAGAATAAGGCTCATCTGATTTAGCAAGCCACTGGCTCTTATACTTCCACCAGAAGTGAGTCTAGAATTGAATTTTGAGTCATTTACGGTGGGTAACTTCAAAGTCTGTTGATTGTAAGACTACATTAAGAGCCCTTTTGCCCCTGGCTGTGCTGAAAGATTGTTTTGTTTATTAACTAAATCTTTTTCAGAGGGAGAATAGACTGAAGCTACTTTCCTACTCGTTGGTGATGAATCTTGCAGTAGGATCTTTCAACTAATTACAGACTCCTAATTCCTCCCTGTCCTCGGGCATTTTCCCCTGCAATCTACAACAGTTACCACCATCCAGGGATTCTCATGCAGGGGAAAGTTTCACATTCTCCTCCTCCAACCATGTCCGAGCCCTCTGTGGAAGGAAACCCAATGGAGAGTAAATGACAGATTGGCTGAACACCTGCACTTTGATCACAATTGCCATCTGGATCATGGTCACAAGGTATTTTAAATTCTCCCCACTAACCTTTGTCTTCTGCCTCCTCTTATTGCACTTGTGTATTCTATGACTCGATGGTATGAATATGGAATTTTCCAAGTTCATGGAACCTGCCGACCACCCACCGCCCCCTCCAAGTTTCACTCTCTCTCCTGCTGATTCACCCAGTTGCCCTCATATTCTCCCTTCCAAACCAGATGACATAAATTGGGCAGAGAAATGGCAGATGGAGTTTAATCTGGACAAGTGTCTTGCACTTTGAGAAGAGTTGTAGTAGAGTTGCAATGAGGGATCTTGGGGTGCAAGCGCGAGCTCCTTGAAAGTGGCAACAAAAGTGTAGGGTGTTAAAGAAAGTATTCTTCATTGAGCAGGGCATGAAGTATAAATGTGGTTAGACCACATTTCAAGTGTTTTCTGCATTTCTAGTTGCTGCATGACAAAAAGAATTTATCAGGGGGTTGCTTGGGATAGAGCATTGGTTCTGGGGAGAGGTTGGACAAATTTGGATAGTTTTCTCTGGAACATTGGAAGCTGAGTGATGACCTAGTTGAAATTTATCCAATTATTGTAGTCCTGGAGAAGGTAGATTTCTTCTTCCCCCTCCCCTGTGGGAGATGTAAAAATACTATGATGCCTATATTGAACATGAGAGGGGAAAAGGAGAGAAGTGAGGCAGGTTTTTGCACAGTGCGGTGGGGGTCTGGCCCACGTTGCCAGGATAGTGGTGAAATCACCACGATTTAAGAGGCATTTGGTTGGGCACATGAACAAGAGGGAATAATGGGTGATGTGTATGGACCATGTGCTGATAGATGGGATTAATTTAAATGAGCATCATGGTCACCACAGACATTGTTCACCAAATGGCCTATTCCTGGGCTGCTCTGTTGGGTGATGATTCATCTCTTTTCAAGGATTGTTGCCGAAGGGCAATAAACTTTTCACAAAGGTCTATCTCCAATGAATGTATTTAGAACATTTCCATGAGTTAATTCCCTGTAGAAACACCAGTTTATCATTCAAGCTGTGTAGCCACAGCAATAATGCAAAGTTAAAGGCCATCATTACTGAATCCATTTTAATCAGCCTTCACCTTGTACAATGTTCAGTTGAGACAAGAAAATCAAAATGCAACTTTTAACCTCAAGGAAAGATGAGTAATCCTCTGTACCACAGAATTATTGCTGAAAAAATATTTGGAAAATTTTGTGAATTCAGCTTGCAAAGAGGTGATGAAGAGGAACCACAACAACATTTTAAAACATTAAACCCAGAACATTTATTAGAAGATGTTTATCACAATAAACATGTTCAGGTTCAGTCATGATCGATTCTGGATTGGCATGTGGCAGTAATAAATGGAATGCAGGATAGATATATTCCAAGGAAAAATAAATTAATGATTTGAATTGTGGTTTAAATGGTTTTGTGGCCAAATTTGCGGAGGTCACCAAGATAGGGGACAGAGTAGGAAATGTAGAAACCGTAAAGTTGCAGAAGGGTGTCCTTGTGCAAGGGAAACTAAAAGTTAATGACCAGGTGAAATTGGTCATGAAGAAAGCGAATGCTATGTTGGCATTCATTTCAAGATGAATAGTGTACAAGGGAAAAGTGATGTTAATGAGGCTCTATGGGGCACTGGTGAGACCTCCTTTTGAGTACTGGGTGCAGTGTTGGGCCCCCTATCTGAGAAAAGATGTGATGTTGTTGGAGAGGGTGCAGAGGAGAATGATGAGGATGATTTCCAGAATACAAAATATAATGTAAGAGGAGTGTTTGACAGCTCTTGGATTGTATTCATTGGGGTATCGGAAATTAAAAAAGAAAGCTCATGGAGATATTTTGTATTTTGAAAGGTTTAGATAGGGTGGATGCGGGTAAGATGTTTCCCTTGGTGGGTGAGTCGAGGACAAGAAAATTAGAGGTTATCCATCCAAAACAGAGATTGGGAAGAACTTCTTTCGCCAGAGTGTCATGGAGCTGTGGAACTTAATGCCTCATACAGCAGTGGATGCCAGATCACTGGGAGTATTTAAACAAGAAATAGACAAGTATCTCGTTAGTGAGGGCATGAAGGGATATGCGGAAAAGGCTGGAAATTGGAAGGAGTGCAGAGTAGCTCAGTGTGTATTTACGGAGCAGATTCGATGGGCCTGGTGGCCTGGTTCTGTTCTTTTGTCTTGGGATCTTGTTCTCATTTGAGAGTGATTATCGAAGGCAACTGAGAAAAATGGAAACAATTTGAGGCAATTGTTGGAGTAGGTTATTTGTTTGCCATCTCTATGTAAAACTCCAAAATTATCTGTCACTTTGGATCAGTGCTGGTCCCTCCAATCCCTGAGGAACATAGTCTTTCTAATATGTCATGTGTTCTTTCAGCTACAAATGATTCTCTTTTTCAAACATGGCCACAGGTTACTCGTGCTTCATTTCTGTCTTGCAATCTTTTTGGGTGGTTTTTCAGTTGTAAATGTGGAAAATTCCATTTTGGGAGTGGATTTCTTGTCACATTTTTCCGTGATGTATTTGAAAAAACGTTGTTGTGTGGACTGCAGCTCTTGAATGCAACTGAGCTGCATTTGTTGTCCTTCCAATGCCATCTGCTGCCTGACAAGCCTTCAACCTGATTCCTGCCCTTTCCAAGCCTTGCTCAAGTGTTTTCCTCGCCTCGTGACCCCATCGTAATGGTGTACAGACATGCAATAAGCCACCATATAAAGGCAGGGTCTGAGACGCAGGTCGTAATACCCCCAGATTATCTTAAAATCGCAAGATTGGATTGACAAGAGTTGGGTGTCGTCCACAGATCTGACAGCTGCTGGGCTTCACGGTTGCATATGGTTCTGAAAAATACTAGGGATTGGCGGCCTTGCAGAGATGATCGTCCCCTGAACAATTCCACTGTGCCTGACTGATACAATATTCCAAATTGACAAGACTTCTCAGCCAACCTCCACGGCAAATATGTATTTGCTAAAATAGATCTAGTACATGCTTACTATTAGATTCCATTTGACTCTCCGGATGTCACGAAGACAGCAGTGATGCTCCCGTTCGGCATGTTTGAGTTTCTGAGAATACCATTCGGTCTATGGAATGCAGCTCAGACATTCCAGTGGTTCATGGACCACGAACTCACTGGCCTTGGATTTTTTTTGGTGCTTGTGTTGATCGAGGAGATTCTGGTTGTTAGTGTGGATGAAGAGAAGCACAAGAGCCACCTTATCTCATTGGTTCCGAGGCTTGAGGAATGTGGCATCGTGATCAATCCCAGGAAAGTGTTTCGGGAGCTGCTGATCTTGTATTTTTGGGACGTAGAGTTATGCAACATGGTATTTTGCCTGATGAATGGGAAATGCGTAAATTTTGAGAATTTCCTCCCGCTGTTAAAGTTGGCCAGTTGTGATGTTTTTTTAAGTTGGAGGAATTTTTATTGCTGTTCCCTGGTGAATGCCACAGCATCTCTATTACCTCTTTCTGAATGACTCAAAGGATCTGATGCCTGTTTCAAAAAGACCTTAACTTTGAAAGACAATGCCGTGTATGCTTTCCTTGATGTGAACACTGTTCTTACAAAGGCCACTAAGCTTGTACATCAAATGCCCAAGGCCTTGCTCTCTTACTACAGATGCATCTGTCAGTGCTGTGGGACCAGTGTTCGAACAACGAGTCTGTGGGCAATTGGAAACTTTGACATTTTTTTTCCAGCCAAGTGGTCACCAGCTCAGGAAAATATAGTACATTTGGGCAAGAACTCTTAGCTATCTATCTCGCAGTGAAATATTTCAGTTTTTTAAAAAAATATATGTATAGTTTTGTATACAGTTCAATATAATTATAGAATCGTATCCAAATGAAACTTACAATTATGAAAATAGAATAAAAAATAAATGGTTGAACTGTACAGAAAAGTGAGAAGAGAAAAAAGTATAAAAGATAAAAAATACAGATCTAGGTGCAAAGCTACTGTGATAACTATTCCCTCCCAAAAGGAAAGGCAGGATATTTATAAAATAGTAGAATTAAACCAACATGATAAGGTTCAACCATTAAGATTAAAGAAAAGTGGTGGTGGGGTGGAGAAGTGAATACATTAGATATCCAAACCCATATCTAAATATGGTTTCCAAACTTTGAAGTATGTATCATACCCAGTTCGAATATTATAAGTCACCTTTGCTAAGGGAATACAATTTTACATTTCCCCACAATCAATTTTAAGATGGGATTCAGATTTCCATGGAATTGTTATACATCTCCTGGTAACTGCCAATGCGACTTATTAAAATAATTAATTGTTCTTTGAGAAATTGAATTAGGCTTCCAAATCATAAACATTTCCCAAAAGTAAAAGCTCAGGTGTTAATGGTAAACATTATGATAATTTGTTCCAAAAACTTGCCCACATTTTTCCAAAATGATGTCACCTTGAGAGATCTCCAGATACAATGTATAAATGTACCAGTTTATGTGCCACATCTAAAATATGAATTTGAAAAATTAGGAATAAATTAATTGTTGTAGCTTTAAATATAATTGATGAATAAAGTTATTATTAACTAATCTATCAAAAACAATAATTATTGTCCCAACAAACGTCAGACCAGCAAAAAGGGTCAATTTCAGTTCCCAAATCCAATTCCCATCCTTCTTTTGATTTATTCAAGTTTGGATTTGGAGATTACTCTTGAAATAGTAGATACAATTTTGAAATAAATTTCTTTGTAATTCTCTCATGAATCCCATTTTCCAATTTGATATTTCAGCTTTTTATTGGAAGGTCATTCTTTGACCATCTGTACAGACCACCAGCCTCGTCTGCATACTGCAAGCAGAAGCACACATCTCTATTTGCCCAGAGAGATTCGGCACTTGGACTTCATCCTACAATTTTCATCGGACACACAGCACATCTGAGGAAAAGTGAATGCTGTGGCTGGTGCCCTATTCAGGCTCGACATTACATAAAACTACATCCATCAATTTCAGTGCCATGGCTCATGCACGGCACACTGATGCCGATTTCATCCGGTGAAACCAGATCAACTCTGGTCTCCATTTTCAAGATGTGATGCTGGATGAATCAGGTGAAAAGTTGGTTTGTGATTTTTTTTCCCCAACAGAAAGGACGAGGCTGTTTGTGTGGGTGGCTATGAGGCAGGAGATTTTCTCTTCACAATCTATCTCTTCCTGGTAGAAGAGCATCAATCAAACTGGTTAAGGAACATCTTACCTGGGTTCGTGTTAAACAGAATGTTGGATTATGGGCAAGGACTTGCTTGCTGAGTCAATGCCCTAAAGTCTCCAGGCACATGAAATTCAAGCTGGGGGATTTTGTTGTTTTGGATTCCCATTTCCAGCACATGCACCTTGTGGCTTGGAAGGTCCACTTCCGCCATCTTGGCAATGTACTTCTCTGCTCACGGGTGAGGACAGGACTACCAGGTGGAAGGACGAAATTCCTATCATCGGCATCTCTGCAGAGACAATTGCTTGGGCTTTTGTGGATCATTGGATTCCATCTTTTGGTGTTCTGGGCACTATTACAACAGATCGAGGGTCTCAGTTCGAGTCAGCATTGGTCTGAGCTCTCACTGATCCTCTGGTCACTACCTGAATTATGGCTAAGCATTTCAGGGCCAACAGCTTCTTTGAGCATTTCCATTGACGATCGAAAGCACCATTGACAGCAGGGAGAAAATCATCTACATGGAGCGAACGTTTGCCCATGGTTCTCCTTTGCGTGACTGCAGCTCTGAGGGCAGATCATGGATGTTTAGTGGTAGAGATAGTCTATGACTGTATGCTGACCTTGCCAGGTGAGTTTGTGAATCTGAGTCCAAACACAGTGCTCCATGAACAGGTCAGTTATCTTGACCGTCTTTGAGAAAATGAGATTACTCTGATGTTCTCATATGTGGCAGCATCTTCTGCAGTGGATGTGCCAAATGATTGTCAACACTGTACTCGTGTGTTTCTTTGACATGATGTTGTTCGTAAACCACTTAAGCCCATTTACGATGGTTCTTTCCAGGTCTTATGACACCATCCATAGTGTTTTGTTATTGACAGGAATGGAAAAGGTAACACTGTTTCCATCAACAGGTTGAAGCCAGTGTATTTCGAATGTCCACATTCTGCATCAGGGCCAGAGCAAAAGGACCAGTCGTATCCCTGCATCGCCTGTCTTCCAGTATCAGGTGAACTGTCAACCCTCCAGACCGTTACACTGGGGACAGTTCCATTCAGTCGCCTCCTTGCATGGCTCGGAGGCTGGAGGTGAGGGTGGGGAGGGGGCTGTCACGGTGATGCATCTGCCTGCTTTGGGAACAGTGCCATTTGCCGCTGATAATGTATTTGAAGCATCGCGCTGGAGGAATAGCCCATGTGTCCGAGAGTGTTAAACATCAGTGTATGGGTGATGGATCTCCGATGCAGGAGGAGTAGAGAGAGAGGGTCAGGATTACAATGTGGCAATGAGCCAATGCGAAGGTCAAACGGGTTTGGCTGGGTGGTCTTTGGGGAGTTGAAGAATGCAATGTTGTGTCTGAGGAGGATAAAGAAGGTCGACTCCATTGTCTTCTGGAAGAAACGAGTGAGGGTATTCTTTAATTGTTTGTAAACGATGGTATATCAGTGCCATTACAAATCTAACCCTTCCCTACCTCACACTCATTACCCTCTATTATTTTTCCATCCATGTATCTTAGAGTGTTTTGAATGTCCTTATTGCACCAGCCCCCACCTCCACCCCAGCAATGCATCCCAGACCCTCACTGCTCTGTAATTTTTTTTAAACTTGTTTAGACGATCAAATCAAAAGATGAATGAAGTTCTACTGCTTCATCTCGTGATCTCATCATCATTTCTTTGCAGATTATGGGCAAATTGAGAGAAAAAATGTTTGTCTTAAATAGACACTATGAAGGAGAGGGGGAAGGGTGGATCCCTTATTGTATCTGCTGTGCAAATACTGCGAGCTGCATTGTTACACCTCATAGCAACACATGTAACACCTCATCATCAGATTTTTAAGAATACCGGGGAATATTAATGATCTAAAATGCCCAAACTGGAGAAATAAGTCGAGATGAATGCCTCGTATTCCCAAATCGGAATGCACTTTGGAAGGCATCATTGGGTTTTAGTGACTTGCTCGTGAACCAGAACTTCTCTCCCATGGGTTCTTGCTCCTAAGACCATTCTCTTGCCTCCATTTTAATAAAGTGGCTACTTTCCCTTCCTGGCTCCCATGAAAGCTTGCTGTGCCTTCTTTTGTACTGTCTGTCATTATGTTGTTGCAAAGTACTGTCCATCCATCTTTTCTCAAAATCTGAACTAATCCATACCAATTCACGAAATATTGATGCTCGCCATTTATTGACTTTCTTGATTTGAGTTTCTTCCTGTCCAACATGGTTCGACAGTGGATGGCACAATCGGAACTCTGTTGCGCTGCCAGTGATAGGGGTGGGGTTCAAATCCTGCTCTCTCTATGAGGAGTTTCTATGTTCTCCCTGTGTGTGCTTAGGTTTTCCCCAGGGTGGGGGAGGGGCCTCCAAATTTTTCCCACTGTTCAAAAAGTATGGGGGTGTTGAAGGTCAACTGGGAAGCACAGGCTTGTGGGCCTAAACGGTCTGTTACTGTGTTGTAACTAATCTTAAAGTATCGCATTGACTCTGATATGTCACTAATGTAAATCTTGGTAGTAATGGTGTGCATGATTCTGCTTTGTCTTGATCTCTGCAGCTATTGGCCTCGTCTCTCATATGGAACCCCATAACTTGGATGATTTGGAATTACCTAGTTGTAAGCAGTATATTTGAATGAATAGCTTTGCTAATTCCTCACCATGTTCATGTTTAAAATCTATCTATCCTTGTCTGCCCAGGCTGGACTGGAAAATTGTAAATGTTACTCCACTCTTTAAGAAGGAAGAGAGGCAAAAGACTGTAAATTTTAGACCACATCTTCACATTAAAAAAATAATTATCACGTAAATTATGTTATCTTTTCCAAACAAATACAAGTTTTCATTTTGCCAACGATTCATATTTAAATCCACATCATTTTTCCACGTAATAACAATAGATTCCCCAACCAATGCTAATGCGAACCGAATAAACTAAATTTGAGATTTATCCATTCTTAAACCCATTGTTAAAGTTGTAATGTACCCCATTTAAAAAAAAGCAGTGGATCTAACATTAAAGTAGTCTCTAATAAATCTGCCTTAAACTCTTTAATTTTTATCCAAAAAGACTTACTTTATCACACAACCAGACAGAATTGAAAAAAAAAGTACCAATTTGAGTCCCACAATGAATACATAAATCTGAATGATGAAATCCATATCTTTTAACTTTTCTGGTGTTTAATTCAACTGATGGAGAAAATTGTAGTTCACCAAATGTAGTCACACTATCTTCACACAGAGTAGTCCATCCTTCTTGGGATAATTCTAAGGATAAATCTTTCTCCCATTTAAGCTTTGATTTATCTCAATCCAGTTTAGCCATTTTCTCTTGCAACAAAGAATACATTTCTGAAATAAATCAATTTCTGCCCCATTTACAATTAAATTTTTAAATTTAGTTAACTTTGGCATGTTCGATTCCCGCCCAAAACTCTTCACTACTGGAGCATGTACTTGAAAATATGCAAGCAAAGAATTTAACGGTACCTCAATTTTTTCCTGAAGCCTAACATAAGAAAAAGATATCCCATCTTCAAAACAATCTGCTAACACTTGAACACCTTTCATCTGGCAAATCTTTAAACACTGAGATTATTCATCGAGAAGGAGATGTATTTATCCTGATATGATGGAATTTGTAATGAAACCTTATCTCCAGTTCCTATTGACAGATTTCTTTTATACCAAGTATCACATACATGTCATAATACTGGCAAATTATAATAAAGCAAAAGACGAGGAGTCCATCTAAATATACACTAATGTATAATAAAATGTGAAATCTATGATAATAACACTTTAGCCCAGTGTGGAGGTTGATTAACATTGAACATCCTATTAATAAATTTTAACTGATAATTAACTATTAATTTAATAAATAATTCTGAAGATGAGGCCATTGTTGTCCCTAATGCATATTACCATGTTAAGTTTTGCAACAATACTCTAGACAATGAACCTTTCTATAAAAATATTCTGATTGCTGCATAACTCTTTAAAAAAATATGTTTGGACACGAACATGGAATTGATTGAAAAAGATATTGAATTCAAGGAAAAATATTCATTTTTAATACAATTCACATGTGCCATTCATGTCAAAGGAAGATCTTTCCATTTAATTAAATCAGCTTTAATTTTATCAATAGAGAAACATAGTTAAACTTACACATAATCCACATCAACCATTAGCTTTAAATATTTAATTTTCTTAGTCCATCTAAGCTGTGTAATCTGCTTACAAGCAGGATAATCTTCCTGTGTTTTTAGTAATATGTTCCTCTTATCCCGATTAACCTTATAACCAGACATTTTTCCATATTGAACCAAATAGGTTTGTCGATGTCATAATGATTACTGAAGATTTGTTAAATATATTGGTACAAAGGAACCTTATATTCTCTTCATTTATTTTAATCCCACTAATTTTATCATTTTGTCTTATAGCTTGGGCTAGCGGTTCTATCACCAATGGAGACAAAGGACAACCTTGCCTTGTGGAGTGTGTTAAATTAAACGTATCTGAAATTTGTCCATTTGTCACCATACTCACCAAAGGCTTTTTATACAAGGCTTTAAACCAACCAGGTAAAAAAGTTCCAAACTTAAATCTTTCAAGTATTTTAAATAAAAAGTACCTTTCAACTCGATCAAAGGCTCGATTAAACGTGTTAAATACTTCGCAAGTCTATTGCCCAATACCTTAGCTACTATCTTATAATCTACATTTAATAAAGATATTGTTCGATATGAGGCAACTTTCATTGGGGCTCTTTCTTTTTTGCAATAACTAATTCTAGCTCTAGAAAAGGATTCTGGAAATGCTTTTGCTCTTCTGTAGATTGTTTAAGAACATCCATCAAAACAGGAGACAAGACTTCATAAAATTCTTTATAAAACCCTCCTGTAAACCCATCTTCTCCAGGTGATATTCAATATCGCTTCTTCAATTTCTAAATAATTGAAAGGAACTTCCAATTCTGTCCTATCTTTATTTTCCAAAACCAATAACTCCAAGCGACCTAAAAAAGACTCAACACGTTCCTCATCCTGACTTACTTCAAAAGAATATCAATTCTGGTAAAATGAGTGAAATTCATTATTCATTTCCTGAGGTTTAAAAGTGATTCCTGAATTATTTCTTATCGCATTTATTGTCCTTGATGCCTGTTCAGTCTTTAATTGCCGAGCGAAAAACTTATACGCTCTTTCTCCTTACTCATAGTAATGCTATTTGGATCATTGTATTAATTTTTCATATTTATATGTTTGCATTATATTGTAACACTTTCAACTGAATCAAAAAAGTCTTTTTATCCACAATCGAATTTCGTTGGAATTCCTTCTCTCAAATTGTTATTTCCTTCTCCAAATTTTGGCTCTCTGCCAAATGCTGTGTCTTAATTCTTGCAGTATAATTGATTATCAGACCTCTTAAATAAGCTTTTAAAACATCCCACAAAACAAATTTACTTTGTACTGAATATGTATTAATTTGCAAATAAGACTGAATATGGTCTTTGATATAACTTAGAAACTTTGGTTGCTTCAATAACATCCCATTAAACATTCACCGATAAGGGGTGTCTACATTATGCAAACCAGAACATGTGCAGGTACACAATCCTTTATCCAGAACCCTTGGGGGGGGGGGGTCACTGTGTTCTGAATTTCAGATTTTTCTAGATTTCAGAAACCCAGATTTAAGCCCACCCAAATTGTGCTGCTGTATCCACCCCCACTCCCTTCCAGTCATGCTGCCATTTCCCCACCACCCCTCTCCCGCCTGCCTCGCGCTGCCGTCTCTCTCTCCACTTGCTGGTGTTTGGAGCTTTCCGGATTTTAGATGTCGGGATAAAGGATTGTGTACTTCTACTTAACAATGAGGAATGATCAGACAAATCCCACTCTTATACTCTGCATGTATAAATCGACCCTGTAATTGTGCTAACATTAAGCAAAAGTCAATTCTCAAAAAAGAATCATGTCTGGGTGAATAAAGAGAAAAGTTATTCTGTCAGATTTAATTTCCTCCAGATTTCTACCAAATTCAAATCTTTCATTGAGTCTAACATCAATTTTGCCATTTTGGTTCTTTGTGCAGTTTTTGGAAATTTATCCAACATACAATTAAAATCCCCACCAACCAAAATATTTTCATTAGCTTGACCCAGATTCAAAAAATTTCACAAATAGCGTCTTCATTATTTTCATTTGGTGGATAAACATTCATCAAAGTCCATGCTTCAGCAAAAATTTTACAATTCACCAACAGCTCTCGACCCAATGTGGCAGAGAATGATTCCAACTGAAACGGTATCTTCTTATGAACCAAAGTATCAACACCTCGAGCTTTCGAATTAAATGGAGATGAAAAACATGTCCAACCCAATCTCTTTTCAATTTCATATGTTCTTTCTCAGACAAATGAGTTTGTTGCAAAAAAGCAAGATCAACCTTCATTTTCTTTAATATTTCCTTCCTTTCAATCGGATTATTAAGTCGTATAACATTAAAGATCACAAAATTTAAATGAGCCATAACTTAATTTCCTCCTGAGTTTGACACTTCACACAGCAATTACAATTAGATATAATTTTTTTTCAAACCCAAACCCCCCTTTCAAACAATAAGAAACCCCTGTAAAAAATGTAAAAACCTAAGAGCCCAAGAGTCAGACCCCCCTCTGTGGACCAGGTGCAGTCAATACCGCAAGTGGCAGATGACTTTAGAAGTAGTAGAGTCAACCATCACCCCCCAACCGAACATTAAAACCCATCAGTCATCCCAGTGATAACACCCACATTGAGATTGAGCTTCATCTTCAACATCATTCACCGATTCCCATTCCCTTCCCAATCTTATCCTCGGGCATTTTCCCCATCAATTCCTTCAAATCTGGGAAGGAATTTGCAAAAGATAATGCACCATAAGGACTCTCAAAACATTGAGACTGATCTTGCCCATAAATCACCTTAAATATAATCGGATACCAAAAAGTAAACTTATACCCTTTCTTCCACAGCACTGCTTTGACCAGATTAAACTCTTTCCATCACTTAATAATCTCCTGACTTAAATCAGCTTAAAATAAAACCCTATTGCCTTGATACATCGTAGGGCTTTGATCAAGGCGACTTTCTGATCCGCAAGCCACAATATAATTTCTCTATCCTGATATCACAAACATCTTAAAAGAAGCGCTCTTGACATGTGACCCAGAAAAGGTTTTCTCCTTCACGCCCTATGAGCCCGATCTCAAAAGACTCGACTCCCAGCATCTCTGGAATCCATTTCCTAAAATAATTTTACAGGATCTGAACCTTCAATATCTTCCGGCAGACCTCGCACTCCTCCTGGCCCGCCCCCAGGCCAAACAAATTGACGACATCTTGCGTCACTGGATGCGCAGAGGATGTGGATGTTTCTTCCAGCTTCTCCCAAGTTCCACGTTGAGGATTCGGATCTATCTCTAACTGCTCCCGAGGTTCCTTCTGGAAGGTCGGCCTTGCTTCTTCTGCACTTTTCACAGGTTGAAAACCTAGGTTTTTTCTAAGTTGCTGGTAATGAAATGGTATTGTATGTACTTACCAGTACAGGCATGGGATGGCCCACCCTCCTGATGACATCCTCTCCTAGAATCCTCCCTGAACTCCTCCACTGTGACCCGGCCATAAAGGTCGAGCCACCTCTTCCATCCCTTCACTTCCCTCACTTGGACCCGGGCCTGCAGTCTTGTGTGTAATAAAGCCTATCATTCCCCTAATTCTTTTTCTCTGTGATTATTGAGGCAACTGGCAGTGCCCAACACTGCTTTTTTCCTTTCTTCATTTCCAGAATCCTACTGTAGTAAATTACTGTTCAAAACATTGATAAAAATCAAAAAAGTCACTACAGTTCGAGTATTGAACAGTTTAGTCAGGGAGAGGTGTCTTCTCACGTCATTTTCCGATGCCATTCTTCCACGACAATCCCCCCTGCCCTCAGCTGACTCCTTGAACACCATCAAATCCATGGACTCTAGGCAGCCCTGCAGCTGTCTTCCCTCCCGTGACCACCTTCTTGTTGTCCTGATCTAATAAGTGTTGTGAGCAATTTTAGGCCCCATTTCGAAGAGAGGATGTGATGGCCCAGAGGTGATTTACAAAAATGATCCTGGGGATGAGAGGAATAATGTTGGAGGAGCATTTGATGGTTCTGGGTCTGGACTCGCCTGAGTTTAGAAGGATGAGGCAGGACTTTATTGCAATCTGATGAATAGTGAAAGGGCTGGATAGAGAGGATTTTGCCAGTAGTGGGAGAGTTTAGGACCAGTGGGCACAACCTCAGAATAAAAGGATGTCTGCTTAAAACGGAGATGGAGAAACCTTTTCATCAAGAGCAGTGATTTTCAAACTCCTCCTCCACCCCCCACCCCACCCCCCGGATCATATTCCACTTAATCCCTTTTACAGAAGTGCTCTGTTAGTAAGGGATTACTTAATGTGGTATGTGATTGGAAAGAAAAAGTTTGAAAACCACTGTTTTAATTGTACGTCATTGACCTGTTCTGTGCGTGGTTTCATAACTCCAGAGGAAATGGGCCAATGACAATTTTTCTCAGGCAAAATATTTCCTTCACAATTGGGTCCACTGCAGTCTTTCTCAGCCTTTTTTCCCATTCATATGCCACTTTAAGCAATCTTTTACTCATTCTTCGACACTCCAAGGAATAAAGTCCCAACCTGTTCAACCTTTCTCTGCAGCTCAACTCCTGAAGATCTGGCAGCGTCTTAGTAAATCTTCTCTGCACTCTTTCAATCTTACTAATACCCTTCCTGTAGCTAGGTGACCAGAACTACACACAATACTCCATATTTGGCCTCACCATCATCTTATCCAACCTCATCATAACTTCCCAACTCTTATTTTCAATATGTTAATTAATGAAGGCCAAGATGACAAAAGCTGTCTTTAGATCCCTGTCGTCCTGTGACACCACTTTCATGGAATTACGTAACTGTGTTTTATCTCTTGCTGCCGATTTCTATAACTTTGCTGTTCAATTTCATAATGTTGGCTTCTGGATTATTTTATTGTGCCCCTTGATCTAGAGAGTTCTGGCAGAGCAAAGCAATTTTGTTTTCTTTTGTCAGGTCAAATTTTGTCACATTGATCCAAAAACAAGTATTTTCACCATTCCTTCATTTCAGATTCTCTGCAGCTGTCGTATTGTACCTCACAGTGACGGCATCATGTTTGTCTTGTTTATCCTTTACCCCTCCATCCAGACAGATGTGCTGATCAACGAGTCGACTCCACTCATCCAGCACCACTGCCATTTCTGCTGCTCGGGCTTTTAATCCCACATATTCAATTTGTTATTTCCCCTCTTCTTTTTCTCAGCAAAGAGAATCAGATTTATTTGATCATCTTTCTGAATCCCAGTCAAAGATTATCGACCTGAAGGTTTTAACTCCGATTATTTTTTCCAGTAGATGATCTGCTGAGTATACCCAGCATTGAGTCTTTATTTTACTGCCTTGGTGTATTACTGAGTGCTTTGAATGGGAGAAGAAATATGGGTTGGGTTAAGTGAATATTTCAAGATCATGGAGTGGGTTTAGAAAAATAGACATAAAAGGGGAGGGCTCATGGAAATAGTTAATTCATCTTTTCGATTTTTGGAGTCTCCTGCCGGAAAGCGCGGGATACTCACGGGGCTTAAATCAAACCCGCTGGCAGCAAACTCTTAATGATGTCCCACCTTGTCCCGTGGAGCCCAGCACATATAACCATATGACAGTTTACAGCACGGAAACAGGCCATATCGGCCCTTCGAGTCTGTGCCAGTTCACATGAACAACTCCACTAGTTTTCCCCACCAATACTCTGGCCATATCCCTCCAACCCCCTCATATCCATGTACACATCCAAACTTCTCTAAAATGACAGAAAGGACCCTGCCGCAATTATCTCTTCTGGAAGATCATTCCATTCTGCCACCACTCTCTGAGTGAAGAAGCATCCTCTCACATTCCTCCTAAAATTTGCCCCTTACCTTGAAGTCCTGCCCTCTTGTTCCAACCTACCCTGCCCTCAGGGGAAAGAGTCTATTCACGTCCAGTCTATCTCTTCCTTTCATAATTTTGAATACCTCTATCATAACCCCCTTCATCCACCTACGTTCCAATGAATAAAGTCGCTGTCTCCTTAATCTTTCTCTGTACTCGAGATGTTGTAAGCCACGTAACATTTTAGTAAATCTTTTCTGCACCCTCTCCACGTTATCTATTTCATTCCTATATTTGAGACCAGAACTGAAAACAATTCTCCAAACCTGTCCTTACCAATGCCTTAAACAGTTGCAGCATCACTTTCCAGCTATACTCTAGTCTATGCTATGATTTATGAAGGCCAGCAGACCATATCTCAGGATAAGACCCACTGTCTTAACGTCCCTCATATGCAAGATTTTGCCTCCCATCTGCACAATTTCTGTGCTTTCATCAAGGTTGACCTTGTCATGAGATACCATCAGATCCCATCCATGAGGAAGATATTCCTAAAATGGTGATTATTATCCCTTCTGGGCTTTTTGAATGTCTTTGGATGCCTCTTGAGTTGCAGAATGGTGTTCAAACCTGCCAGCGGGTTATAGACACTTTGGGCAGAGATTTAGAGTTCCCTTATATCTACTTGGATAACATCTGGTAAAAACAATGGCATCACGAATATTCTGTCCAGACCGACTGTATATCATATTCAGGGTGACATTGATATTCCTGAATTAACCAGTGTCCAGGCAATGGACCCCGATGTTCAGGCATACAGTACGGCCATTACTAACCTGGACATACAGCAGGGGGCAGCACAACTGGGTGGCCAACCTTACTTTGTGACATGTTTTTGGGCTACATTTGACCAATGTTTCCTGCATCTTGGAGGAAACACCTTATTGACCAGAGACACAGCTTATCTCATCCATCCATCAGAATATCTGTCAAGCTCATGTCAAATAAATATGTATAGCATGGACTGAGAAAAGGCGTCGTGCAATGGGTTTGCACAACTATCTCCTGCCTGACTGCCAAAATTCAGTGCCACACTAAGGCACCTCTTCAACATTTACTGACAGTATGCAGGCAGTTGGAATATGTGCATATGGACCTGCTTGGACCATTGCCAGAATCTCAAAACATGAGATACATTCTAACAGTTGTAGAACATTTCACGCGCTGGCCAGAGGCCATCCCGTTGCCATCCAGTGACACTGACAAAAGGGCCAGAGCATTCATCGTCAACTGGATGGCCAGATTTGGTTTTCCCACATTAATTCAGTCCATGGAACACAATTAACCCACGTTCCCACCAACAACTGAAGTCCACTTTTAAGGCCCGACTCACTTGTCCCAATTAGGTTGATGAGTTGCCATGAACTCTTTTGGGAGTGCGCACAGCTTCAACGCAAGATATATCTGCATTGTCCGCAGAGATGGTTTATGGTCTGGTCCTTACAGTTTCATGGGACATTTATTTTTCAACCAACTCTGATCTGAACATCCTTCAGCAGCTTCGACATGGTATCATGATCAGCAAAGCTTTCCTACCCATTGGCTTGGATCCCCTTAACAGAACATGCCCCACCACTCCTGGACGCTGATTTTGTTTTTGTGTGCAGACAGGACCCAGGAGTGCTGTTACAATGACCCGTATGAGGGCTTTTTCTGCGTGGTGAAGAAGGATAGGTTTGAGTATACTTTGGACATTAGGGGACATTCACAGCTGTTTAGTTTGGACAGACACAACCCTGCCCATGTGGATCCCGCTTCACCCATTCAGTGCCCCCAGCCCAGACAATGAGGGTGTCCACCTAAGGTGCATGCAGCTGCTGTTTTACTTTCTGGCGACGGTTCTGGGGGGGTGTAGCAGCTGTATAGCGGGCCGAGAGGGCAAGGTTATTTGGCGAGCACATGAAATCATAAGGCAGACAGCTGGGAACTCAGCCATTTAATTGACCGCATGCACGTGGTGCTGCGTGCCGAGGAACGGCACGTTGATCTGTGATTTCCCCTGCCGGAAGGTACAGGACACTCACAGGGCTTAATTTAAACCTGTGGTCCTGTGGATCTGCAGAAAACTCATAAATGATGTCGCACCTTGACCCATGGAGCCCGGGACATGCTGTAAATAGAAGAAGCCTGTAAAGAATGAATAAAGCAGTCTTGTGTTGACTAACCTGGTATGTGTGTGTTGCTTTAGTAGCTCTATTGAAGTATCCGCTACATATATAAATATTTGGGAGATTATCACACTTACAGAAATATTTAGATCCTGCTCCATAAATCGCTCAAGGTTGCTGTGAAAATTGGGGGGCGTGGCAAGATGGCATAGGGAGCGGACGAGCATTCCCGGTCTCCGCCAGGCAGTTATATATATATACCCACTTTAAGAATATTTCTTTTCTGTTAAAAGTCTTTGTTTTGTTTATCAATTGTTTTTAGTTTAAAATGGCAACAAAGATTAAGGAAAATAGAGTTCAAATACAGAACAAAACTACACTCTCCTACTTTGGAAGAAACTCGGCCTACTTGCCCAGACAGAACCACGGAGTCAAGGCTGGAATTTTCTTAAGAACGGAGCTCATTAATTGGACTGTCGGATAAGCTGGCCTTGGACACCCCTCTGAAAGATGGTGATGAATATTGATTTGAAATG
This sequence comes from Narcine bancroftii, assembly GCF_036971445.1. Taxonomy (NCBI): domain Eukaryota; kingdom Metazoa; phylum Chordata; class Chondrichthyes; order Torpediniformes; family Narcinidae; genus Narcine; species Narcine bancroftii. The sequence goes on along the minus strand of NW_027211824.1, from coordinate 26,857 downwards.
TTTTATAAAGATAAATTGCAGTAATTGGCATTGGTTGCCCGTGAGTTTTAAAAATCCAGATAACATTAAAGTTTATTAGTGATTTTTTTTGGATGGAATATCGGAAGGATGAATTTATTATCTATAAATACAGAACAAAATTACATTCTTTGACTTTGGAAGAAATTTGACCTATTTGCCCAGACAGAGCCGGAGTTGGTGCTGGAATTTTCTCCTCAACAGAACTTATTAAAGTTGATTTCGGACTCCTTTTTGAAAGATGGCGACGAATGTTGATTTGAAATATTTTCTGAAGATAAACATATATATGGAACTCCTTGACCTGCAATAAGGTTTATCAGTGATTTTTTTTGGGGATGGAATATTGGAAGAGTGAATTTATTATCTGTGAGTATGCATACATTGCAAACAGATTTTAATAGTTTTGAAAAGGTTTTTTTTAAACTAAACAACAAGATCAGTTTAATATTAAGAAAATTGGAAAAAACGGAAACTTTATTATTAAATTTGGAAATTCAGTAGAAAGAAACTATGAACAAGATTGATGATTTATAAAATTAAAGTCGAAGGAGCAATGTCCAAGAGGAGTTAAAAATTTTGAATAAGTTTTTCTTGAAAATAAACAATAATTTCAACTTAACATTGAGAAGATTGACAAAGTGGAAAATTTGGTATTAAATTGGGAAACACATAAGAAAGAACTTATGAATAACATTGATGCTTTAGAAGATCAAGACCGAAGGAATTATGTTCAAGAAAATTTTAAAAGATTTGAAAAAAACTTTTTTTGAAAGTAAGCTACAAATTCAACTTGAGACTGAGAAGAATGGAAGATTCGGTGTTGAACTGGGATGTTCAGAGGTGTTTTAATTCAGTGGATGAAATTCAGGAAGACTTGAAAAAAAAATTAAAAAAAAAACTTTTATTGATTGTAAACAATGTTTAACTCAGTGTTGGGAGGGTGGAAAGGGTGAAAATTTAATATCAAGTTTGGATTTTCAAAAAAAGTGTTTATGAATAAGATTGGTTAAATTGATGGACCGGGGTTTTATGGATATAAGAAATGATGATTTTTCGGTTTATACATGTATTTTGTCTGCATGGGGGTGGGGGGGAGGGGGTGGTACTTCTGCTCCCGAAGGTCATATGCCACTTGTGGTTTATACCACACCCATTTGGGTTTTTGGGAATTAACCACCACAAGGTGGTATCCTAAGGGGTTAGGGGAGGTGGGGGGGGGGGTGAAAATTTGAAAATTATTTAGTATCTATTATGTAATATTATACTAAGTCAATTTCAAATGAATGTATGGAGAACTATAAATAAATTTTGAAAAAAATTGAGAGGGAGTTTAAGATGGTATATTGTGTGCTGGCCTTCAGGAGTCTGGGGATTGAGTTCAAGAACTGAGAGGTAACGTTGCAGATGTATAAAATTCTAGTCAGACCACACTTGGAATATTGTGTGCATTCCTGGGGCGAGAATACCAGTGGACGTCTAAATAAGGTGAGATGAGGGAACTTTAGACAAGATGTGAGGGGGATATTTTATTCACACAGAATGTAGTGGGTGGCTGGAATGCATTGCCAGGGGTAGTAGTGGAGGCTGGTCCAAAAAAGGCATGAAAAAGATTTTAATATGGAGAGGAATAAAAGAAAAACAGAAGGTACTGGTGAGAGGGGGGGAAGAGTAATATTGTTGTGGGGTAGGTTCAGATGGATCAGCTGAAGGGACTCGACTGATCCATCCATGATTTGTCCAGCATCTTGCTGCCATGTCGTGGTGAACCAGGGTGTTGCCTGATGGAGACACGGTACTCTGAGCTCTGCAGATATAGATTGTGGTTTTCTCCATAACACACTTCCTCAGGTAAAGCAGAGGAAGGGAAAGGCTCTAGTGTGCAGGGGTAGGAAGGGGGGTGATGGGGGAAGAGTTGGGGCCCTCCAAAGTCATCGTGATCAGGCCTCGGAGACGGCATCTCTATCACTCGTATTTCTCTTCCCAGGAGAAGGAGCGATCTCAGAGACAAGACACGAGTCCAGAAGAACATTGCAGCCCAGCTGAACAGAGGACGGACAACATCATGATGGCCTGAACCTCTCCCCTTCTCCCTCTGGCCCTGCCAACTCCATTTCCCACCTCTTCCATATCCCTTCACCCACTTCCCCCCCCACCATTTCTCCCCTACCTCTCCTCCATTCCAACCCCCTCCCGCTCACCTTCCCCTTCACCTACCCTCGCACCTATGCCCTAAACTTAGCCCTCCACCCTTCACCTCCCCTTCCCCTCTCCTTTCCCCCTCCCCTTCGCCTCATACCCTTCCCCTCCTCCCCTACCCCTCCTCCCCTTCCCCTCCCCTTCCCTTCCTACCCCTAACTTAGGGGAAGGAGGGATAGGGGAAGGGGGTAGGAGAAAGGGGGGTAGTGAGAGGGTAGGGGTAGGTAATGGGATAGTGGTAGGGGGTGCAGGTATGGGGTAGGGTTAGGGGAAGGGGGTAGGTGTAGAGGATAGGGGTAGGGTTTAGGTTAGGGTTGGGGAATGTGGGTAGAATTAAAAAGGGTCAGGGACGGGTAGAGGTACAGTTAGGTTTAGGGTTAGGTGATGTGGGTTCGGGTTAGGTCGAGGTTTTGGGTTAGGTTTAGAGTTCAGGAAGTGGGCTTGTGTTAGGTTTAGGGGAAGGGGGTAGGAGTAGGAGGTAGAGGTGGGGTGTGAGTTGGGGTTAGGGGAAGGTGGGTAGGATTAGGGTTGGGTTTAGGGGACAGGGTGGAAATAAGAGTTAGGGTTGGGTACGTGGTGTAGTGTTTAAGGGTATCGGTAGTGTTAACCTTAAGGTTAGGGTTTGTTAGGGGTTAGGGTTAGGTTGGGGTGGGGAGCGGGGAAGGCGAGTGGGGCACGGGAAATGCGGAGATGATGGGGGACGGGAATGGGCAGGGGAATGAGGAGGGGTACGGTGTAGAGGAAATGGGAGTTGAATAGAGGAAGGCATTCCTACCCCCTCCCCTCCCCACCCCTTCCGCCACATTATCCCTGCCTCGTCTCCTCCTTCCAGAGGAAGCCGGGCCTCATTCCGGCCAGAACCTTCCTGTGGTTTCAGAGCCTCCGTTTCAGGAAGTGCCTTCGACGCTTGCTGCTGGACAGACATCTTGTCTCTTGATTCATTCTATACCGTTGATATTAAATTTAAAAATGGTTTGGTCTTTTAAAGCTTGAACTCAAAAGGCTGGTCCAGATAGACAACACAGAAACAGGCCATTCGGCCCCACTCTCCTGCTGGCTGTGCTGTTGTAATCTGTCCATATTCCTCTCCATCTTTTCATTCTTAGCTCCCATCCAGCTCATGTTGCCTTGTCAATCTCACGGCCTGTGGGAAGGAGCTATTTCCCTCCCTGGCTTCTCTGCTTTTATTCCTCCATATCTCCTTCCTGATGGCAGGGGGAACAAAGATGCTCTTTGCTGGATATCTGTGAGTCTATTTGCAGAGCACATCCCTGCAAAAAATTCAGGGGTCCCTTGCCTTGAGGTTCTACCCATGTTGCCCCTCCCTCAGTACTCTCTCGTCAGAACACAACTGCACCCTCCTTCCCCTCCTCTCCCAGGTCTCAGTATCCCCCTGACAATTCCAGTCAGCTGCCATGTCTACACCCTGCCCCACCTGCTATCGAATGCCCTGCATCCTCCTCCCCCGTTGGTTTCCTCCTGTTATCAGGCATCAGGATGGACCCCACCCTGTTGAAACTACCCGTATTCTCACTGATCTCTCTGTGCCTCTGCCCTCCATCCAGGGGTCTTGGTTTTCTTGTGGTGATGGTGGAGAACAAAGTACCAACTCAAGGAGATGGGGAGCAGTAAGGAGACCCCCAGTTCCAGGAGACAGGGAGAACCACAGAGATGCCCAACTCTGTCAATCCGGTAGAACCTGGTCATCAGCTGCAAGGAGCTCTTGGTACTGCTGCACGTGAGGCAGGTGTGGCCCATCCCCACACCTCCACCCTGTCAATTCCCAAAACACATTTCCTATTCATGTGGGGGTCCAAAATGGACAGAGTCTGGAGGACCATGTACGTCGTCAATCAATGGGGGCATAACCCTAACCAGCGTGGCTATTGTGTATGGCTGTGCTTGGAAACAAAGTGCAAGGGCACCAAAAGCCGCTATGTGCTGAGGTTCTACCTGGCTCAGGTGTTGCGAAAGATTGGTCTGGCCCTGATGCCACACAATGTCCTAGTCAGCAGGACTTTGCCCCATCACCTTCATGGGAATGGTTGCATAGACAAACACTATTGACCACAGGGCCATCAGGCAGTGGTCAGCATGGAATTCCTGCTGACACAGAGACTAGGACTTGATGAGATACTGCGGGGTGGTCCCCTGAGCAGAGCATCCAGAGACAGACATCCAGAACTGCTGGAAGACCAGAATCTCAGTGAAAGATGCCCTTTGGTCTGCCTGAAACCCAGATAAGAGAAGCAAACACTAGAAGCCCAAAGCAAAGGGAGGAAGGTTTAGGGACAATATCAGGGGTACTTGTTTTTACACAGAGTTGTGGGTGCCAGGAATGCCTTGCCAGGAGTGGTGATGAAGGATGAAATATTTGCAGCATTTAAAGGCTTCTTGGACACATGAATGAAGGAAACATAGAAGATAGGAGCAGGAGTAGGTCATTCGACCCTTCGAGCCTGCTCCGCCATTCAACGAGATCATGGCTGATCTTAAAGTTCAGTACCCCGTCCCAGCTTTCTCTCCGTAACTTTTAATACCCTTATACTGAAGAAATATATCTAATTCCCTCTTAAATATATTTAATGAACCTGCCTCTACTGCTCTCTATGGCAATGAATTCCACAGATTCACCACCCTCTGGGTAAAAAAATTCCTCCTCATCTCGGTCCTAAATGGTTTGCCTATTATCCTCAAACCATGGCCCCGGGTTCTGGATTTTCCTATCATCGGAAACATCCCATCTGCATCCATTCTGTCCAGTCCTGCCAGAATTTTATATGTCTCTATGAGATCCCCTCTCAATCTTCTCAACACCAGCGAGTACAATTCCAATTTGCGCAATCTTTCCTCATAAGTCATTCCTGCCATTCCAGGTATCAGCCTGGTGAATCACCTCTGCACTCCCTCCATTGCAAGAATGGAGGGTTATGAAGGAGGAAGGGTCTAGTATTTATTTTGCTTGGAATTGATAGGTCAGAACAACATCGAGGTCCGAAGGGCATAGCTGTTCGACGTTAACCTGCTGGTCTTTTAGCACATGGAGATGTGCATGAGGGAACGCTGCCCACCGGCCTATTCCAGAGAAGCACTGAGGCTTGGCGCAGCCAACATGAGGGCGCTGTGGGGAAGGACTCTAATCCTCCGGGTCTTGAGGGGCAGAGACTAAGGGGAACCCCTTCAACCACAGAGTGCAGGGAGTAACCACGAGGTGTCAAAGTGGTAGAATGATGCTAAACAGAGAACAGGTGCAGTGAAAGGAATATAGGCATGCAACACGAGGATGAGGAAAGACATGGAACAGTTGTCCTCTTGGTCAATAATTTTAGAATAAAGTTAATTTTGGGGTGAAAAAGGAAAAAGCCCAAACTCAGTCAATTTTGTTTCATGAGATACATTCTCCAATCCAGGAAAGCTCCTCTGTACCCATTCAAATTGAACCCGAGGAAACTGTGTTCATGGTGGAAACCTCTGCAAATACACAACCGGACCTATGCACAGAGAGACAAATGATACATGTGCAGTCCCTCCCAAAAAAGAAATAAATTCTGTTGAATCAATAGCAGAGTCATGGAGTCTTTGTCTGAGCCGGTCATCCATCATTCTCCATTCTCCCTGCTTGCAGGAAGAATCAGTTTCTGGGCCTGGTGCAACTGGCTCCGATATTCCTCGACTTCTTTCCCGACGACAAGAGCTGCCAAATGCTGTGGGCAGGTGGAAAGGATCCTCGACAACTTTGACAATGAACCCGGTTTATCCCATTGATATTTGGGGTGGGTGGGTTGGGGGGAGAGAGTCCCCATGATCCTATCTGCCACTCGTGGTCCTGCCGATCATTTAAAAAAAATATTTATAAACTTAAAACCACAACAAATTCACACAATGATAATGCTCATCTAATGTGTGGCATCTATAAAAGAAAGAATAAAGAAACCACCCCCCACCCAATCCCCAATATCCTACCCCCTCCCCCTTCTCTCCTCAACAGAAGTGTCTGCTACAGTGGTGACCTCAGCAGGACCCAACCCTTCAGTTGGACTTGAAGTCACGGTCCAGGTGGCTCTTCAGATGGTTTGGTTGAAGCTGTCAACGTTCTGGATGTCGCAGCCACACGTGGGGTTTAAACAGGCCAAGGACCAGTTCCACCTCCAAGAGATCACCGCTGATGACATCCATTACTCCTCCATGATGTTCTTGCTCATCAGGACATGGCAGCAAGGCTCATCGACTTCCGACATCAGCCTCCCGAGCAAGGCAAGAAGGATGTCCTCAAGGGGCTTTTAACCCACACCTTCAGGCCACGCCTTCATCCTCCACCTCATTCTGTTCCTGCTCTCACTGTCGCATGGCCCAGACAGTCATCCCAACATGAGTCCCTTCAAGCTATTTCTTTTCAGCTCTCACCAAACGCCCTGGACCCACTTTTCAGGAACTCTTCCCTCTTCCTCCCTATGTCATTGGTATCTCCATATACCACAACCTCTGGCCCACTTTAGGATGTCTTGGACACCAGCAGCAACACCCCAGACACTGGCACCAGGGAGGCACCACCTGGAAAAGGTCCAGGGTCCTAGTCCAACAGTCTTTTTCCTGAGAATCCAGGCAGCAGAGAAATATCAATGGTTGCTCAAAGCAAAATCCTCATTGCGGTGCCCACCAACAAGTTGAGGCACAAAGTTTTGTGGGTCTTTTGGGTTACTGGTGCCAACATATTCCCCATCTCACCCTGCCCCTCCATCTACTGTACAATGTTGCCCAGAAAAAAAAACTCTACGCTTCATTGATGACCTGAACAACAAATGGCTTCTTAAATGGCAAAACACGCTGTTGAACACCACTGCCACTGACCACAAGCACCCCCCAACCCCTCAAAACTGGAAGACCCTTTGAATTATTTGTCTCTGCCATGAAGACAATGGCCTAGTGGAGCCTCGAGCAAAAGAGGCAAGGTCGCCGAGTCCCACACAGCTTCTGGTTCAATTCCCTCCTGGAAGCTGCCTCCCGCGACTCCCCATGTGAGTGTCAGATGCTCGTCTGCTCACCACAGAGAACCAGATGGCAATAGAGGCAGTCACACTCCAGCCACACCTCCCCAACATGTGATGGGTTAAATCTGCGGATGCCACTCACAGCGGACCGAAGAAATAGTACATGGCAGACTGCAGAGAGGCCGGGCCCGAAGGGCTGAGCCACTTGCAAGAACAGATCATGTCCTGCCCGAAAGTGACAGCCTCCCACCTGAATGACCCCAAGAAGAGCTTGGCACCATGGCCTGGGGCAAACCGTTCAACATCCTCAATGCTGGACAGCAGGAAAAAGCTTGGTTTACTGACGGCTCCGGCTGATGGAGGTGCGAAAAACAGAGGTGTAAGGTGGGAGTGCTCCAGCCCACCACAGATAAAGTACTGACACAAGAGGGTGAGGTGGAGGGGAGAGCCAACTGTCCAAGTTGGCAGCTGTGGCACTGATCCGAAAAGGGACAACCAGGCGGGCCCAGGAGCCTCCTTTCCGATTAGTGCCACAGGATTTCTGGGCTGTGCCAAACAGCACGTCAGTGTGGATGGGTCGGCGGCAGGAGACAGGGAGGCAGATCCATGGCTGCCTGCTCTGAGGACAACAGCACTGGCAGATCTTCTGAGAGGTGGAACAACAAAAGAATAGTCAGGGTCCACCACGTGGATGGACACCCCTCCAGGAAAACCGCTGAAGCTGACGTGATGCCACTTGGAACTGAGCTGCTCAAATATGCTCTGCCACTATTTTCCCCAAGCAGAGTGACCCCGGAGCCTTGGCAGCATTGGTGCATCATAAATGTGGGCATATGGGGGAACTATGATGGACAAAGGATCTGGGGGTCTCATGATGTTGCAAGAACTGTGATGGCCAAATGCCCTATTTGTCACCAATTAAAACCAAGGGCCACATTCGCTGGGGTTCGGGAGCTGGCCAAGTCTGATAAATTGACCATATCAGGCCTCTCCCCTGCCAAAATAAAAAGTGATATGTTCTCACGATGGTCAGCACATACTCGGATATCTTGCCAGCGGGCCGATCAAGCACCATTTAAGCGTGCTCCATATGTGGAATACCCTATCGGGTAACGTCCGACCAGCAATGGGTGGTGATGCCAAGTATTTGGGGCCACCTGCATATCCCCTACCACCCACAGGCATCCAAGATCAATGAGTGAATGAATGACCTGTTCAAGGTATCGTATGTGACAAGTTGATTATCAAGTCTTCTCTCCACGAGTGGTTGCAAGTGTATCGATTAATCCGGCGAGTTTGTGTCTGTGTGTGTCTTTTACTCCTCATGCGACTTCACTACATGTCAATAAAAGACAACTGTGTTCAAATTCTCCACCCTTGGGACCCCTCGAATCAGTTTCACACACATAATAATTGGTGCAGTGAGCAGGGTCCTTTGAGTTCCGACTGAACACAGCTGCAGTGGAGATGCTTTGGAATCGGGACAGGAAATCTAGTGCAGGCAGGGAGAACAAGATCTGGTGGTGGACTGACGAGAGTGCAGGGTTGGGGAGCTTGGCAAGCATGCTGGTGGACCACGGCAAATTGGTAGACTGGTCCAAGCTCCTGGATCCACATCTTGAGAAAATAGGTCACCACGTGTGGTCCCACTTCAAGAAGTCGGGGTTCCCAAAATCTAAGGGGAATCAGAGGGTGCCTTTTGGCTGCCAGTGTTTCTCCTGGGAAACCAATGTGAGATCATAGAAAGGAAAGATTTGCAGAGGGCCCAGGAAAATAAGGAGATAAAGGTGGTCCAGCAGTGCTGCTGTGCACTGCAGGAGGCAGCACAGACTCTCCCAACCTGAGCCACTGATGTCGAGATGAGAGGGACAGAGGAAGCCAACAGGCATGCCGATCAAGGTCAGACACCCCCCCCCCCCCACACCCCCAGTGAGTGAGTTTGTACTGGCCATGGAGTGATTAGCTGAGGCCATTCACCAGGATTCAGGCATTAAAGGTTTCAGAACAGGCCAGGAAGAGCATGAAATCAATTTATTTGCAGAAGTTGTTCTGATATATCTGACAGACCCGACACACTCATTGCCCAAGTTGTGCTCCACCCTGGAGGACTATGGGGAGATCTCTGGGTATAAGTTCTTTTGGGATATGTGCAAAATCATGTCACTTAGGAAGGGGGATTAGAGCCAATGTCAAGAAAATAGTCAACAAATGTGGAGGCAAAATGGAATCAAATATCTAGGAGTTAGAATAGATAACAACGAGTAATTTAGACCAGCTGAATTATTCTCCCCTTGCTTGGGGAAATTGAGGAGGGTTTAAATGGTTGGATGTCCCTGCCCATTACACTAGTGGTGTCACAGAGAGGGGAGGTGTCACAGAGGGGGGAGATGATGACACAGAGGGGGTGATGATGTCACTGCATGGGGCAGCCATAGCTGAGTCGTGCCATGGCACAGCAACACGAGAAAGATGCCTCTCCTGGAAGGGGATTCTGGCCCCCATGTCGGAGTAGGACGCTGTCTCATCCCAGTGACCCTCTGATCAACTGGGTTGTGTTTGGAAGCACCCTGCACCAATGGGTGAGATAAAGAGCCTGTTACAGGCTCCCCTACTGGGACAGAGCCTCCTCTGGCACCATCCTTCAACCAGTGTGGGCGGAGAGAATGGAGGCTGCATTTAATCCCCTCTCCCCATCCTGAGTGCAGGGCACTTTATGAGGCCACTGGAGGGGGCTGGGGAGGGGAGAACAATGGCATGTGAGGGGATACAGGGATGGGGTCTGTAGGATTGGAGGGGAGAATGAAGGAACGGGGTTGCACCACAGGGTAATGTAAAGGGAGATTGGATCAGAGGTAGGGGACATAGGGTTGAGCTGGGGGGATGGGGTGCGAGGGGATGGAAAGCACTGGGGAAACCATGGGGGTGGTGTTGGGTGGGGGATAAGAGTGTGGTAGAGGAATCGGGGCAGAGGAGAGTGTGAGGTGTCTGAGGGAGAAGAGAAGTTGCGAGGGGGATGGAAGGTAGACCTTTCAACAGAAATGGGACAGAGCTCCCCCTCCACCTTAATGGGATCTGTCCACTGAGAGACAGGACCACTCCTCCACCCACCCCCAACCCCCCCGGGTTACAAGATCCCTTCCACCCTTGCATACACCCCCACACCCGCCAAACCTGGATAGGATTCTTTCCCCCAGTGGACCTGGATCAAGGTGCTAGAAAGTGTTTCTGCTACGGCGGACCCAGCAGAGTTGAGCGATAAAGCATGGGTCTATCTCCGCCCCACCTGCTCCCTCATCCGACGAGGTCTCGCTTGCATCATGGAAGATCACGGTGTTGCTGAGCTTCTGGGAATGTGGAGGGCTTCTGCTAAACCCTTGGTGGGGTTCAGAGTGCTTCATCTCCCCGGGACGTGCTCTCATGGAGGGAGGGTTGTAGACAAAGTGAACGGCTGCGGAACTGGCCTCAGTCTGAGGAGAGTGATCAAAGAGGGAACTGGGGTGGCAATATTTCTACTGAGAGGCTGGAAAGAACCACCAGAGGACCAATTCTGACATTTTGGTGACCCTTGGAAGGGAGTTAGAGGAAGGGGTGGAGACTAACTTGGACAGCAAGGCTGGGTTGGTATAAATGACCTGTTGTGTACCCTCTGGGTGTGTAAATGCTGCTGCTTCTGCCCTAGATAACATGGCAATAAGGTCACAACAGAGGTGGCCACACCGGGTCATGGACCCAACGTCCCCAAGGTGGTGTCCTGCACAGATGTTAAAATCATTGACAATGGATCTTTCGGTGTGGTGTACCAGGCAAGGCTGGTGGACTCCGGAGAGCTGATTGCCATCAAGAAGATCTTGCAGGACAAGAGATTCAAGGTGAGGGGGAGGAGCAGTTGTGGGGAAATGGAATATCATGATATTTAACTTTAGGCCTACAGCATGTTCACAGGCCCTTGCGACACATGAGCCCGTTTCACACAATTACACCCAATTGAAAAACACCACAAACACATTTTTGAAGGGTGGGTGGAAAGAGGAGCATCTGACAGAGACCAAAGCAGCCATGGGGTTTGGAAACAGAGAAAGTCACACAAACCCACAACAGCACCCCCACTCCCCACACACAACCACCCACCCTCCCCACCACACACACACACACACACACACACACACACACACACACACACACACACACACACACAACACACACACACACACACACACACACACACACACACACCTGGCAAATATCAGAGATTTTCTGCAAATTAATTGTTTAGTAGAAGCTTGGAAAACAATCATAAAAACTGAAGTGATACTTAATTGAACCCCCTGATGAGTCCCCGCTCCAGCGACACGAAAAGTCCCCCCCACCAACTCTCGATGAGTCCCCCACTTCGGCCTCCCTAGGAGTTCCCCACCTCTGACCTCTGGACGAATCTCCTCTCCGCCTCCCCCCTCAACTTGGACAAGTCGCCCCTCAGGGCCCCGACCCATCGCCCAGCCTTGCTGATGTTCCTCTCTCGCCATAGAACCGCAAACTGCAGATCGTGCGAAAGTTGGATCACACCATCATCGTCCCTCTTCTCAACTTCTACTCCTCTGTAGTCAAGGTAAGATCCACCTGCACCCACCCCACCCCCACTCCGATGCATTTCATTTGCTGCTACCTTCCCCATTCCTTCAATCGATCTGTCTCGCTGCAGCCCCTCTGTTGCCTCCATCCTGCCCCTCTGACCAGTGTCGACTCCTTAACGCTGGCTGCCCTGCTCCTCACCCATTAACTCATGACCTCTTGCCATTTCAACTCCAGACAGCAGCAGCCAAGACGACAAGACAAGGTCGCCAAATTCGGCCACTCAGCCCCTTCAGTCTGTTTCCCCAATTCATTTCACGAATGTATTTTCCCCCATAACTCACTTCCCCAGAACCTTTTGGTGCGCTTCCAAATCAACGCCTGCTCTGAATCGTCCCAACAACTCAGCCTCCACATGTTCGACCCCAGCCAACACCCGGCTGCAGACATTTCTCATCTCGAAACGTCAATGGTTTTTCTCTCCCGGTGAATCCTTGTCTCACGAGGGAGGTCGGTCAGAGCTGCACATTTTGTGCAGTCTCACCAGAAGCCGAATGATGGGGCAGCGGACGGGTCCACTACGGCCTGTTGACGCTCTGCTCGCTGAGCCCTTGGATTCATGCCATGTTGTGTTAAGCACTGGGGGCATCATGCCTACAGAGAACAGGAGGGGCTTGCACTCCTGTTGGGAGAGGCGCTGGGTGTTGGAGGGTAAATCCAGCTGACAGGTTTGTATTGTGTTCAAGAGAAAGAGGAGGTTTATTTGAATCTGGGTCTGGACTATGTTCCCGAGACGGTTCACTGCATGGCCCAGCACTTCAACAAGGCCAAGCAGCCCATTCCCATGATCTACATCAAGGTGGTTGTGGGTCTGGGTGGTCAAGTTGTCCACTGGGGCAAGCTTGGATGGTGGGGTTGGAGGATATGAAGGAGTTTACTGGCTGAGTCTCGCTGGGGACTGGATATCGATGAAGGGTGCATGAGGGTCTCCATGGGTATTGGTGAGGAGATAAAGGGTAGTGAGGGGAGAGGGGTGGGGAGGATGATGAGGATGGATGTTGATTGGCAGGGAGGGGCCCTTCACCCACCTCCCCTTATCCTCAGGATATAGACCCGGCCAGTGTGGAGGCAGAGTGGGTCATGTTATATCGTTGTGTTGCCAGATGTTCATGTACCAGCTGTAGCAGAGCCTGGCCTACATCCATCCTCAGGGGGTTTGCCATTGAGACATCAAGCCCCAGAAGATGCTGGTAGATCCCGAGATGGCCTTCTTATTGCTCCTTTATTTCGGCAGGTAGATCCACCCGTGTCTGCCCGTTCACCACCTCAACGCGGTCCTGATCCCTCTCCCCAACACGGCCTTGTCCCCTCCCCACCAGCTCTCACCTCTCCCCCACCAGCTCCCTCCCCTCCTCCCTCTCCCAACTTGCCCCTTCCACAGCTTAATAACTTATTCTAAATAAGATTGTGGGGTCTTAGATGGAATTAACAGCCAGAAACCTTTCCTAAAGTGTCAGGTGAGGCGAGATTTTTTCTATGCAGAGAGTTGTGAGAGCTTTGAATGCATCACCGGAGAAAGTGGTAGTGGTTGGTAGAATAGGTACATATAAAAGTCTCTGAGACGAGCATGTGGATGTAAGGGAACAGAATTTTTATATGATAGAGGAATTTGGGGATATGGCGAGAAGGCAGGGTAGATCGAGTTAGGTCATAAATTAGATCAGCCATGATCGTATTGAATGGCGGAGCAGGCTCGATAGGCCATTTTTGTCCTACTCCTATTCCCACTTCCAATGTTCCTATGGGTGTGGTACAGGTAAAGGTTGTGGAGAACATTTCCAAAGGTCAGGACAGCCTTTATGAGCCAAAGGGCCTGTACTCGGCAGCAATGCTTGATGTTGTAATGGATGCGGAAGCTCTGGGAAGGGGTAAGGGAGGGACTGGCCAGAAAGTCTGCAGATACTGGGGCCGAGGGCAATGCCCAAACATGCTGGGCAAACTCATGGAAAGTTTTGTGAGGAGCAGGTCCTGCTTCACGAGTCAAATTGAGTTTTTCGAGGAGGTGTCAAAGGAAATAGATGAAGGTCAAGGTCTGTATGTGCTGCACGAGGATTTTAGTAAGGTTCTTGACAAGGTCCCCACGGAGGCCTCATTCAGAATGTCTGGAGGCGTGGGATCCATGGAGCCTTGGCTGTGTGGATTCAGAATTGGCTTGTCTGCAGAAAACAGAGGGTAGTAGTAGATGGAACAATGACTAGTGGCGCTCCAAAGGGATCTGCTCTGGGACCCCTGCTCTTTGTGATTTTTATGAATGATGATGGGAGTGGAAGGGTGGGTACGTCAGGGGATGACACAGAGGTAGAGATGTTGTAGACAGTGTAGAAGGTTGTCATAGGTCATCTAGTTTTCAGAGAAGTGACAGATGGAGTTCAATCCTGTAAATCAGATGTACTTAAATAAGCAACTGGTCCAGGTTTATTTCCAGAGTCATTTTCAAGGGCACAAATAACAGTTATTCCAAAGAAGGTTGGAGACCCATTAAAAGTAGCTTCATATAGACCAATATCTTCATTGAATGCGGATTACAAGAATGTGTGGGCAGAGCACTTGGTTAATGGCAGGATTATGACCAGTGTGCAGGACAGAGAAATATTTAGATCCTGCTCCATAAATCACTCAAGGTTGCTGTGCAAATTGAGAGGGAGTTTAAGATGGTATATTGTGTGCTGGCCTTCAGGAGTCATGGGATTGAGTTCAAGAACCGAGAGGTAACGTTGCAGATGTATAAAATTCTCGTCAGACCACACTTGGAATATTGTGTGCATTCCTGGGGCGAGAATACCAGAGGACGTCTAAATAAGGTGAGCTGAGGGAAAATTAGTCAAGACGTGAGGGGTACATTTTATTCACACAGAATGTAGTGGGTGGCTGGAATGCATTGCCGGGGTAGTAGCGGAGGCTAGTCCAAAAAAGGCATGAAAAGGATTTTAATATGGACAGGAATTAAAGAAAAATGGAGGGTATTGGTGTGAGGGAGGGGAGGGTAACATTGTTGTGGGGTAGGTTCAGATGGATCAGCTGAACGGTCTCGACTGATCCATACATGATTGTCTAGCATCTTGCTGCCATATCGTGGAGAACCAGGGTGTTGCCTGATGGAGACCCGTTGCTCTGAGCTCTGCAGAGAGAGATCGTGGGTTTCGCCAAAACACACTTCCTCAGGTTAAGCAGAGGAAGGGGAAAGGCTCCAGTGTTCAGGGGTAGGGGGGATGATGGGGGAAGGTTTGGGACCCTCCAAAGTCATTGTGATCAGGCCTCAGAGACAATATCTCTATCACCCATATTTCTCTTCCCAGGAGAAGGAGCGATCTCAGAGACAAGACACGAGTCCAGAAGAACCTCGCATCCCAGCTGAACAGAGGACGGACACATCATGATGGCCTGAATCCCTCCTCTTCTTCTCCCTCTGGCCCTGCCAACCCCATTCCCTGCCTTTTCCATGTCCCTTCACCCACTTCCCCTCTTCTTCTCTACCCCTCCCGCTCACCTTCCCCTTCCCTCACACCTATGCCCTAACCCCAGCCCTCCACCCTTCACCTCCCCCTTCCCCTCTCCCCTTCCCTTCCCCTTACCCCCTCCCCTTCCCCTCCCCCTTCCCCTCCCCTAACCCTCCCCCTTCCCCTCCCCTTCTCCTCCTCCCCTTCCCCTCCCCCTTCCCTTTCCCCTTCCTACCCCTAACCTAGGGGAAGGAGGGGGAGGGGAAGGGGGGTAGGAGAAAGGGGGTAGTGGAAGGGGGTAAGGGTAGGGGTTGTGGTAAGGGGTAGGGTAGGGGGTAGTGGTAGGGGGTGCGGGTATGGGGAAGGGGTAGGAGGTACGGTTAGGGGAAGTGGGTAGGTTGTAAGGGATAGGGTAGGGGTAGTGGTAGGGGGTGCAGGTATGGGGAAGGGGTAGGAGGTAGGGTTAGGGGAAGGGGGTAGGTTGTAAGGGATAGGGTAGGGGGTAGTTGTAGGGGGTGTGGGTATGGGGAAGGGATAGGTGGTAGGGTTAGGGGAAGGGGGTAGATTGTAAGGGATAGGGGTAGGGTTTAGTTTAGGGTTGGGGAAGTTGGGTAGAGTTAGGGTTAGGGTAAGGAGCAGTGTAGAGGTAGCATTAGGGTTAGTGTTAGGGGACGGGGTAGGGCTATATCTTGGTTTATGGTTAGGTTTATAGTTCGGGGAAGTGGGTTTGTGTTAGGTATAGGGGAAGGGGGTAGGAGCAGTGGGGTAGAGGAGGAGTGAGGTTTTGGGTTAGGGGATGGTGGGTAGCATTAGGGTTGGGGTTAGGGGGCAGCATAGGCGTAGGGATAAAGTTAGGGTTAGTGGACGGGGTGGGGATAGAGTTAGGGGACGTGGAGTGGTGGTAGGGCGTATCGGTAGTGTTAAGGTTAGGTTTAGGATTTTGTTAGGGGTTAGGGTTAGGAGTAGGAGGAAGGGAAGGGGGAGGGGAATGGGGGAGGCGAGCGGGGGATGGGAACTGGGGAAGGGAAGAGGGGAGGGGATGTGGGAGGGGAACGGGCAGTGGAAAGGGGAGGGGAACGGGGTAGAGGAAAGGAGAGGTGAATGGTGGACGGCATCCCTAGCCCCTCCCCTCCCCTTCCCTTCCCCCGCATTTCCCCTGCCTCTCCTCTCCTCCTTCCAGAAGAAGCTGGGCCTCTGTCCGTCCAGAACCTCCCTGTGGTTTCAGAGCCTCCGTTTCAGGAAGTGCCTTCGACGCTTGCTGCTGGACAGACATCTTGTCTCTTGATTCATTCTGTACCGTTGATATTAAATTTAAAAATGATTGGGTTTTTTAAAGCTTGAACTCAAAAGGCTGGTCCAGATAGACAAAACAGAAACAGGCCCTTCAGCCCCTCTCTCCTGCTAGCTGAGCTGTTGTAATCAGTCCATATTCCTCTCACCCTTTCCATTCTTAGCTCCCATCCAGCTCATGTTGCCTTGTCAATCGCACGGCCTGTAGGAAGAAGCTATTTCCCTCCCTGGCTGCTCTGCTTTTATTCCTCCATATCTCCTTCCTGGTGGCAGGGTGACAAAGATGCTCTGTGCTGGATATCTATGAGTCTATGTACAGAGCCCATCCCTGCAAACAATCAGGGGACCGTTGCCTTGAGGTGGCACCCATGTTGCCTCTCCCTCAGCACTCTCAGAACACTACTGCACCCTCCTTCCCCTCCTTTCCCAGGTCTCAGTAACCCGCTGACAATTCCAGTCAGCTGCCATGTCTATACCCTGCCCCACCTAAACCGATGGATCGACCAGTGCCTTCTCCCCTCAAGAGTTCGAGGAATCCACTCTCTCGCAATGTCCTGCTATCGAATGCCCTGCATCCTCCTTCCCACTTGGTTCCTCCTGTTATCAGGCGCCTGAATGGACCCCACCCTGTTGAAACTACCCGTGTTCTCATTGATCTCTCTGCGCCTCTGCCCTCCATCCAGGGGTCTTGGATTTCTTGTGGGGGTGGTGGAGAACAAAGCACCAACTTAAGGAGATGGGGAGCAGTACAAAGACCCCCAGGTCCAGGAGACAGGGAGAACCACACAGATACCCATCTCTGTCATTCGGGTAAAACCTGATTATCAGGTGCAATGTGCAAGGAACTTTCGGTCCTGCTGCACGTGGGCCAGGTTTGGCCCATCCCCACACCACCACCCTGTCAATTCCCAAAACAAATTTCCTATTCATGTGGGGGTCCAAAATGGATAGAGTCTGGAGAAGGACCGTGTACATCGTCAATCAATGGGGACAAGGGTGTAACCAGCATGGCCATAATTGTGTGTGGCTGTGTTTGCAACCAAAGTGCAAGGGCACCAAATGCTGCTATGTGCTGAGGTTCTACCTGGCTCAGGTGTTGCGAAAGATTGGCCTGGCCCTGGTGCTGCACAATGTTCCAGTCAGCAGGACTTTGCCCCTTTACCTTCCTGGGAACGGTTTCATAGACAAACACATTTGACCACAAAGCCATCAGGCAGTGGTCAGCAGAGAATGTCTGACACAGAGACTCTAGGACTAGATGGGATACTGCGGGGTGGTCCACGGAGTAGAGCATCCAGAGACAAACATCCAGAACTGCTGGAAAACCAGAAACTCGGTGAAAGATGCCCTTCAGTTTGCCGGAAACCCAGATGGGAGTAGCAAACACTAGAAGACATCTGTCTAAAGCAAAGGGAGGAAGATTTAGGGGAGATATCAGGGGTATTTTCTTTTACCCAGAGTTGTGGGTGTCAGGAATGCCTTGCCAGGAGTAGTGATGAAGGCCAAAACATTAGGGGCATTTTAAGGGTTCTTAGTTACATTGAGGGGCTGAGACCAAGGAGGATATTCTCCAACAGCAGAGGGTGGCAGTAACCACAAGATGTCAAAGTGGTGGCAATGAAGCTCAACAGAGACCGTCTAATGTGACGGTGCGCCTGGCTGCGGGAATTTGGACTTACTATATAAACCTTGCAAAGTGCTAGTTCAGGTTGGAAACGTTCGACTTCCTTGAGGGTCAAATCAACAGGCACGGAACTAAACCCTGCTGGCAAAGGTAGAGTTTGTTAAGTGCTTCCACAAACCCCACATATTGAAGGGGCTGCAAGAATTCACTGGTACGATTAATTTTTATCACCGATTCATACCGGTAGTGGCTGACACCATTTTTTTGTTTTTAAACTTTATTTAAGATTTTATAACATGAATAACATATAGAATTACATTTAAAAAATTAAGAACAAAATAACAAAATTACAATACAGTATCAGTAATCTAAATAAACTATACCCTCCCCAATAATTATTACACGTTAATAACCCAACTCAAATTAGTCCAACCCCTCTTCCTCCCCAAAATAAAGAGTGAAGAATTAATAAAGTTAATAATATATGTGAGAAAGAACCCACTTACAAAAAAAAACAAAAACATAACCAATTAAAATACTAACAAAAAGAAAAGTAATTAATACTAAGATATCAGACTTAAAAAACATATTTAAATCAAACAGAGTTAAGATGAAACATATAATTAACTTAAACGTAATATAAAAAATTAGTAAAATTAGTAACATTGTCTATCAAAAATTCTTAAACAATAATCAATTCTTTAAAAGAAAATTGTAGCATGAGAAAAAAAAAGATGAAAAAAAAAACTTTCTCTATAGAGATAAACCTTCACCAAATATCAACTAACTTCACATCTATCATCATATTAGTCACATAAACTGCCATCTTAAAACAAAATTCTAACCTCTTTAAACATTGTACAATTCAAATTTGGTACTCTTCCACCATTTTTCCCTTTTAATCTTGAATAATTATCCAATAAAAGCTCCAATACCACATTTAAATATCCCCAATCATTACGTTAAAATTCAGATATCCAAATAATAAAAACACATCTACAACGAAATCTATATCTTCAACAAATAGAGCATAAACCTCAAACAAAATTAAAGCCTCATTAAGAATTGTACAATTCAATTTATAACTTTCACCATTATTCCCTTCGTTCTATTGCTAAAATAGCAAAATAATATACACCAGAATTACCACTCCTTTCACCTTAAAGTTAAAGAAAAAATATTAAAAAAAACTTATCCATCCTATTCACATTTTAATTTCAAATATTCCTTATCTACTGAATAAACTTTACAAAAAAAAACCACATCAATTTTTAGTTTTTTAAACAATCAAATACTTTCTTATGCTTTTTTTTTATAAACACAAAAGAAAACTCTTAACTCTTTAATCTAATAATACAAAAAAAGGAAAAAAGAACAGGTAGGAGGTTAAAAATACCCCCTCCCGTCTAAACCGCGCAATGCGGTAACTCCCAAAAAAAATGGGTGTGAGATAACTCACACGTAGCAGATGACTTTCAGGAAATAGTACCTATCCAGTTCTCTCCCCCAACTCTCACTTCATCTTAAACTAACATCATCATTATTTAATATCCCTTTTATTAAAAAAAAACATTAGAAAAAAAAGGACAACTCTTTTAATCAGCTCCAACTGCCGAGTTACCATTACAACCATTCCTTCTTGGAGCACGGCTCTTTTCTTCCATCTCTTGTCTCCTTAGAGATCGCGGCGGACTACGTCTCTGTTGAAACCGAGTAATTGGCAGCTCTTGAGCAAATGCTATAGCTTCCTTTGGAGAATCAAAGAACTTTGGTTGGCAACCATCTTGAAAAACCTTCAAAACAGCTGGATATCTAAAGGTTGCCTTATAACCTTTCTTCCACAACAACTCTTTAGCAGAATTGAATTCCCGTCATTGGAACATAACTTCTTGACTCAAATCCGCATAGAAGAAAACACGATTATTTTGAATCATCAAGGGTGATTTTCTCTGTTGTGCATTTCTAATAGCCACTCGTAAAATTATTTCTCTGTCGTAATAATTCAAGCAACGAACCAAAACAGGTCTTGGACTTTGACCTGAAATAGGTCTTCTACGCAAGGCCTTCCGGGAAATTTTCTTTTTTTTTTTTCGAAATTTATTTATAGTATCTCCATACATTCATTTCAAATTGACTTAGTATAATATTACATAATAGATACTAAATAATTTCCAAATTTTCACCCCCCCCCCACCTCCCCTAACCCCTTAGGAAACCACCTTGTGGTGGTTAATTCCCAAAAACCCAAATGGGTGTGGTATAAACCACAAGTGGCCTATGACTTTCGGTGGCTGAAGTACCAGTCCCTCCCCCCCAGGCAGACAAAATACACGTATAAACCGAAAAATCATAATTTCTTATATGCATAAAACCCCGGTCCATCAATTTAACCAATCTTATTCATAAATTCTTTTTTTTGAAAATCCAAACTTGATATTAAATTTTGCACCCTTTCCACCCTCCTAACACTAAGTTAAACATTGTTTACAATCAAAAAAAGTTTTTTTTAAAAATTTTTTTTTCAAGTCTTCCTGAATTTCATCCACTGAATTAAAACACCTCTGAACATCCCAGTTCAACACCGAATCTTCCATTCTTCTCAGTCTCAAGTTGAATTTGTAGCTTACTTTCAAAAAAAGTTTTTTTCAAATCTTTTAAAATTTTCTTGAACATAATTCCTTCGGTCTTGATCTTCTAAAGCATCAATGTTATTCATAAGTTCTTTCTTCTGTGTTTCCCAATTTAATACCAAATTTTCCATTTTGTCAATCTTCTCAATGTTAAGTTGAAATTATTGTTTATTTTCAAGAAAAACTTATTCAAAATTTTTTAACTCTTCTTAGACATTGCTCTTTCGACTTTAATTTTATAAATCATCAATCTTGTTCATAGTTTCTTTCCACTGAATATCCAAATTTAATAATAAAGTTTCCGTTTTTTCCAATTTTCTCAATATTAAACTGATCTTGTTTAGTTTAAAAAAAACCTTTTCAAAACTATTAAAATCTGTTTGCAATGTATGCATACTCACAGATAATAAATTCACTCTTCCAATATTCCATCCAAAAAAAAATCACGAATAAACCTTATTGCAGGTCAAGGAGTTCCATATATATGTTTATCTTCAGAAAATATTTCAAATATTTCAAATCAACATTCGTCGCCATCTTTCAAAAAGGAGTCCGAAATCAACTTTAATAAGTTCTGTTCTTGAGAAAATTCCAGCACCAACTCCGGCTCTGTCTGGGCAAATAGGTCAAATTTCTTCCAAAGTCAAAGAATGTAATTTTGTTCTGTATTTATAGATAATAAGTTCATCCTTCCGATATTCCATCCAAAAAAAATCACTAATAAACTTTAATGTTATCTGGATTTTTAAAACTCACGGGCAACCAATGCCAATTACTGCAATTTATCTTCATAAAACATTTCAAATCAATATTCATCACCATCTTTCAGAGGAATGTCCAAGGCCAGCTTATCCGACAGTCCAATTAATGAGCTCCGTTCTTAAGAAAATTCCAGCCTTGACTCCGTGGTTCTGTCTGGGCAAGTAGGCCGAGTTTCTTCCAAAGTCGGAGAGTGTAGTTTTGTTCTGTATTTGAACTCTATTTTCCTTAATCTTTATTACCATTTTAAACACCTTTCAGAGGGGTGTCCAAGGCCAGCTTATCCGACAGTCCAATTAATGAGCTCCGTTCTTAAGAAAATTCCAGCCTTGACTCCGTGGTTCTGTCTGGGCAAGTAGGCCGAGTTTCTTCCAAAGTCGGAGAGTGTAGTTTTGTTCTGTATTTGAACTCTATTTTCCTGAATCTTTGTTGCCAATTTAAACTAAAAACAATTGATAAACAAAACAAAGACTTCTTAAAACGAGTATTTATATAACTGCCTGGGGGAGACCGGGAATGCACGTCCACTCCCTACGCCATCTTGCCACGCCCCCCCCGGGAAATGTTCTTGACCAAGCACCTGCGGAATCCATTCAGTAAAAAATTTTCTTGGGTCTGGTCCCTCCATTCCTTCCGGCAAACCAATAATCTTTATATTGTTCCGTCTGGATTGGTTTTCCAAATAATCAATCATTTTCACCAAATTTTTATTTTGAGTTTGTAAGTCTTTGACCATTTTGGTCACATCTGAAACATGATCTCGTATTTCATCTATATCTTCACACGAATTAAATTTATCTCTCACTTCAAGCTTAAAAGCTCCAAACTCAGCCATCTGTTGAGAATGTATTTTCACCACAGAGTATTAAACCTAGTATCAAGTTCAGTCATAATCTGGGATAATCCCTGCATTGTATAAGATAATTTAGATTCAAGATTCACAAGAATCTTTTCAATTGGAAGAGATTCTGGCTCAACAGATTCCTGCTTCTTCGGCATAACCAAAGGGTCTTCTGTTGCTTCCTTCATTCTGGTTGCCTTCCTTGTAGTATAGCTGCGTGTGGAAACCCCAGCCACAGCCTCTCCAGCAATGACTGGAGGACGCTGGCCGGGGTTTTCCCCAGTCCATAATGTATTAATTTCTCCCAGTACATCAAGTTGTATAGGTTCTTTTATCTCAAAAAGTGCAGTTTGCAGCGCCACCGCTACAGTTGACAAATGCCTTTCCCCAGCCGGTACTTCAACTGATGTTACTACAAGTGGTTCATTCATAACATTGCCGTCAGATGCTACTGCACATGTGCGAACCTGAGTAACTCTTTGTTCGAAAGGCTGTTTGGCACCCTCTTTAGAGGGCTCTACCGACGTAATATTGAACTCTACATCCGAAAGCTGTACCGTTCTCCTGGGATCCATTTCAGGCTGAGTCTCGATGTCTTTCCTGTAGGTAGGCTCCAAAACTTGAACTTTTGGAAAATGTCGTTTTTTGATAATCTGTTGTCGTTTTTTTTTTCTTTTTTCCACCAATTGTACCATCATAAGTTAAATTAACAGCACTGAAGTTATCTAAACTTTTAAAGAATTTTAAGGGGCATTTCTAGACAAAACATTAAGATAGAGTCAGGAGAGAACTGGAAGGCACGTCTGATCCTTACGCCATCTTGCCACGCCCCCCGTGGCCCACATCATGCGGAGAAAGGTAAAGACATTACCTGCGACAATGAGGATTTGGAGGCGTTCCAGAAGGCCAAGGACGCACTGGCCAACGCAACCCTTGTGGTACACGCCAGGCCAGAGACACCCACCACTCTCACAGTAGATGCTTCCAGCACAGCAGTAGGGGGTGCACTGGAGCAATTCATCAAAGTGGAATGGCAGCCCCTGTCCTTCTTTAGCAGACACCTCTGGCCACCTGAACTCAAATACAGCATCTTTGACTGAGAGCAATTGGTGCTGTACCTGGCAGTCAGGCACTGAAGGTATTTTTGGAAGGTAGACAATTCAGTGTCTTCATGGACCAGAAGCCATTAACTTTTGCCTTCCATAAAGTATTGGACCTGTGGTCGGCCAAGCAGCAGCGACTCCTCTCATATGAGTCTGAGTTCACTACAGACATTCAACACATCGTGGGTGACGCACTGCCCCATCCCCGCAATCAAGTCTATCCAGGCCCTGTCCCAGTGAATAGACTACTTAGCCCTCGGCAGGGGACAGCAGGATGACCCTGAGATCCTTGCAAGCAAGACAGCAATGTCCAGGCTCAGGCTGGAGGATGTTAACATCGATCCTGGTAAGTAGACGCTCCTCTGCGACATTCCAATGGCAAACCCCACCTCATCGTGCCGACAGCATGGAGATGGCAGTTTTATGATGAGGTGCACAACCTGACGCACCCGGCCATCAGTACTGTCAAAATGGTGGTCAATAGGTTGGTCTTGCTGAGCCTCCAGAAACAGGTTGTCAGTGGGCCAAGGCCTGCACACTCTGCCAGATGACCAAAATGCAGACATACGAGAAGGCACCATGCCAGACATTCGAGCCAGCACCACATAGGTTCAGCCACATCTACAATGACATTGTAGGGTCACTACCGGCCTCCCGCGGGACGGGTTACCTTCTCACCATGATTGCCTGCTCCATGAGGTTCCCCGAGGCGGTCCAGCTGGCTGACACAACCACTTGTGTCCTCCATTTAATTGGAAGCGGTAATAAATATAAAGGAAAGTTTGATAATAAATAGTCTCCCTTGCAGTTGGGGTACAATGTATTTCTTGAGACCAGAGGAATCCTGGAGCCAAAAACAAAGTGATCCTGTGTTTCTCAAGGATTTGATTGAGTTGTTGGGGTAGTTGAAAGTGGAAGGGCCGAAAGGTCTCCTGCTCCTTCCACTGCCTTTGTTTTCTGTCTTGCGATGCTGATTGGGTTCACCTGTGTGTTCGCACGCTCGCTCGCTGATTGGTTGCTTCAGTTGCGCGAGCCAATGTGTTGATCCGGTGAGGCCGCTATTGGATTGGACGCTGAAGTCAGGTTGGATTGATGGGCGGGTTCGCGGGCTGATTGGCTCTTGCTGTGAGGAGGTGGGACATTGGCGGCGGCGTCGTCTGCTCAGGGTCCATCGCCGCGGGCCGAAAGGGAAGAAGTTGGCGGCAGCGCCGGGACCTTCCTCAGCCGCGCGGTCCAGGGAAAGTGGGCGACCCGCAGCCCTCCGGGCCCCACCCGGGAGTGGCCAGTACCGGCGGGGTATTTGGGTGGAGCCGAGGTGTCGGTGCAGGGGGCGGGGAGGGGAGGGGGATGAGGGAGAGGGAGGGGGATGGGAGGGGCTGGAGCCCGGTGGGGGCGGGGAAAGTTGAGGAGGGGAGGGGGCGGGGCCAGGCAGGGGTAAGGGGGAGGGTGAAGGGGGAGTTGGAGGGCGAGGGGGAGGCTGGGCAAGGAGGGGAGGGGACAGAAGGGGAGGGGGGAGAAAGGCAGGGGGGAGAAGGGCAGTGGGAGAAGGGCAGGGGGAGGAGGGCAGGGGGGAGGGCAGGGGGAGGAGGGCAGGGGGAGAAGGGCAGGGGGAGAACGGCAGGGGGAGAACGGCAGGGGGAGAAGGGCAGGGGGAGAAGGGCAGGGGAGGAGGGCAGGGGGAGGAGGGCAGGGGAGGAGGGCAGGGGGAGGAGGGCAGGGGGAGGGGGATGGGAGGGGCGGGAGCCTGGAGTGGGAGGGTAAAGTTGATGAGGGGAGGGGGCGGGGCCAGGCAGGGGTAAGGGGCAGGGTGACGGGGTAGTTGGAGGGCGAGGGGGAGGCTGGGCAAGGAAGGTGAAGGGAGGGGAAGGGCAGGGGGAGAAGGGCAGGGAGAGAAGGGCAGGGGGAGAAGGGCAGGGGGAGAAGGGCAGGGGGGAAGGGCAGGGGGGAAGGGCAGGGGGAGAAGGGCAGGGGGAGAAGGGCAGGGGGAGAAGGGCAGGGGGAGAAGGGCAGGGGGAGAAGGGTTGGGGAGAAGGGCAGGGGGAGAAGGGGAGGGGGATAAGGGGAGGGGGAGAAGGGGAGGGGGAGAAGGGCAGGGGGAGAAGGGCAGGGGGAGGTGCAGGGGAAGAAGGGCAGGGGGAGAAGGGCAGGGGGAGGGAACCACCTGTTTGCCCCAGGTACCCAAGTCCCCTCTCTGTGTGTGTTGGCTTCCTCCTGCCCTCCACCCCCACAATTTAATGGTCCCATTTCTGACCTTCTCTTCCTTATCTTTCCTTGATGAAGGGACAAACCCACAACGTGTTTGATGTCTCTTTCTCTTTGCTCTATGCCTGTTTGACCTGCTGACTCTCTCTAACCCTGTGGCTTTACCCCTTCATCTTTCGCTGGTTAAACCCAATGGAGCTGGAAGAGCTCAATTTGTGAAAGGTTGTATCTGGATTTGAGTCGTTTCACACCATGTCGATTTCTTTAAATTGTGGCAAAAGCAACTGAAGGATTTCAAAACCTCGTCATCGGTCCTCTTTCAAACTCGTCTGAATTTCTTGGATGAAAAAACATTGCTCTGAAACTTATTCTGCGAGAGATTATTTTCCTCTCTTGCAGGGAGGTTTCAGAATCTGTTCCACATGATGAATCTGCTGTCTTTTCAAAGAGACAGTGGAGTGGCTATTTTCTTCGACCAAGATTTCATCAACTCAGTCAAGGGCTGAACTAAGTCTCCATTTAAAAATGTTTATGTTGCAAATGCAAGATTACTTTGGCTTTATTCATCAAAAGTGGCCATTTCCACGGTCTCAACGAGGCTGCTCTCTTGATCTCAAAGAGACGGTTAGAAATGGTCTTCGTCCTTCAAAATCCACTTGTTACTCCTGGTGAAAGGAGAAGACGATGTAACTGTACCTTCTCTGACGACTGTATCTTCAATCCTCTCTTCCCCACAGCATGGACAACATCTTTTGCCTCTCATTTGTAATGTTTCTCCAGAATGGCTCATCCCATGACACGTGCCGTCATTTCTGCCTTTGAAGTCCATTCAGCCTCTTCAAAGGTGTTAGGAATTAAAGTACCTTTAAAGAAATTGCTCGAGACAAAAATTGAGAACAAAGAACATTTATTACTACAACAATGCAAAGTTGGGTGCTTCCCCTTACCCTGGGAATACACACACACACTGGGGCTCACCCAACTTTTATACAGTTGATTTCAGTGTAGGAATACCCTCCCCCTTACATTCTTCTGCCTCCTGCTGGAGAGGTTTGGCATTAGGCAATCCTGCCTGCCTACGTGCAATTTCAGTATACTTGGAGAACCAGGGGGGGTTATCCTGTCGGTGTCCCTTCA